>NC_056725.1:1490330642-1490415642 GCF_019279795.1 Protopterus annectens | reverse complement strand
AGTGCCACAGTGAATGCCTCGACCTATAAATATATATATATATATATATATATATATATATATATATATATATATATATATATTATATGTATATATGCCACAGTTTCCCACAAAGTATCCCTCTGGCCTTGCATCCCCATCCCCCAATAGCATAAATAAATGTGAAGTGTTACTGCTTGCTAACCAGAATGTCAAATGTGTGTGGGTCTGATTGCTTCTCCATCTACACACTTTCATGTGACTCTATGTTGTGTTACCACTAGTGTGAGTGCCATATCAGAGGTGAAATAACCATATTTGTCCCACCACTGCATATGAGTCAGTTGCATAAACTACACACCGCCACTGCATCTCCCTGACAGGCAACTCAGGCTTTTCAGGTGTATGACAGGTAAATTGCCAGTCCAAGTGTTCTTTCTTATTTCTGTAGTGTTCCACCTCCACAGCACTTCCCAAGTTCTTCCAGTAAAGTACATTCATGTGTTTCAGAGTGGTCTTGCACAAAATGGTAGCAGCACTTTGTATTTCATAGAATGCTACTAGGCTAATGACCCAGGGGAGCCTTTCAAAGCCTAGCCCAGCTTTCCCAAAAGGACAATGACATCCTGTATCCAAATAGGACATTGAGGGCCAGGCATTTATAAAATACCTCTATCCATAAGGGACATGTGTGCCAGGCACAGTGTAAATTTCCTATTCCCCATCCATTGGTCTAGTTTGCACTTAAATTGGTTAATAGACAAACTCATCTTCACATGACTTGCAAGCGTGTTCCACAGAAGGGTTGATCTCTGGGACACATATCTGTCTCTCCATGGCACCTTGTGGTATTGGCCTGCATCATTTGTATACATAGGACCATGCTATATTATACAGAGCAGGATACAAATATTTTGCTGCATCTGACAGTGTTATATTGTAGAGTACCACATGAGGTGTCTGAATAAAGAAACATATGCTTTGGTAGTCCAAAGACTCATTCTACAATATTCTTTGTTTTGCAAGGGCCATATTGTATGGCATTTCTGCTATTGTCTATGGGTTGCTGCACTGAGTTTGTCTGAAAAGCAGTTCAAAGTTATAACACAAAGGAGGTCAAGTTATAACAATAATAAATCACTCCAAATTACATCTTACAACTTGACCTTCTTTGAGTTATAAATTTGTTTTTCTTTCAGACAAACCCAGTGCAGTAAACTATTTAGTTACCTAAATTAGGTATTGGTGGGTACTGGTTGTGGGACACAGGATTTTGAACAAAAAGAAATGATTTGATGATATGACATGGTGAAGATTACAGTGACATTTATCCAAGAACTATACACATACAGCTAGGATGGCGTACGCTACACATACCTATCTGTCCACAGGTAAGGGTATATTGCACATACTCCTCAGTTCTGGTCATGGATGACACACTTTGACTAGGACTCATAGGGTATCTCTGTCATCTCTAAAGCAGACAATTATCTGCTAGTCTGTCAGGTGATCATGTGTAGGCTGCTACCTCTGCCATCTTCTTTAGTATGGGCGGCCATGATGCATAACACTGTCAGCTGCAAAAACATGCAGTTGAGCCATTGATGTTGCTCTGCTTAAGGTAGTTCCTTTTCTGTACTCTGTGAATCATGGTATTTTATCTAGATGAGTGCGGATGCACAATGTCTCCACTTTATGCATCTCTGAATTCCTCCACAAGGTTGTTCTCCAACATTTACACATGCCATGGTGCTCATTTGCATGGGAGCTCTCACGTATCACTTTAAGCTTAACTGTATGCTATACATATAACTCAGACTTGAGCACTGGACTTTCCTACAAACTATATCTTTGAATCACCCATACCCTGTACATGGCAACTACCACCGCAACTTTGAGTTATGAATTCCAGAAACTGTCTATAAATCACAACCTGGTATGTATTTTATCTCAAGTTTTCTATCTTTAATTTGGTACTCCATTAGAACAGTAATACCCACTGTAACTAGACAAGCACTGCAGAAAACCTATTGTTACCTGACCACCTGAAGAATTTTTACTTAGCCACTTGTTCTAACTTACTGTATCTGCTTTCACAAAACAGTCACTCTTGTAGAAGTGTACTGTTTCTTTCCTTTTGTCATGTGTGTAGATATATATTTTTACCGTCACATTATCAGTAGTATATATCATTATATAATTATATAAATATCCTCCTAAGCCTTAAAACTTGTGAATAGGAGATTAGAAACAACAGACAGTGTCAATCCAAAATATAAATGCAAAAATAAATTTTAATTAATGACAAGCATTCGAGCCACAAAAACAGCAACATACAAAACAAGCTTCTTCAGTGTGAAATAAATATTTATATATATATATATATATATATATATATATATATATATATATATATATATATTTACACACACACACACACACACACACACACACACACACAAACACACGGGTCCACTATGCAATCTCGAAATACTGAAATCCCGAAATTCAGTATTTTGAAATTACATAACCGAAAACCCAAGCACAACTCACAATTCTGAAAACACACAACTGCGAAATTCAAAATGCTGAAACTACGCTACACATACAGTACACACATAAACAAACACGACCCCCCCCCACAATCAAATAAATGCATCTACACTATAGATAAGCAGGGAGCAAGCTGCCCTGCACCCCCCATGTGGGGGGCTGTGCCCCCATACCCCCCTACTTATATATTATAACTCTTGAGATCGCACAAACAGAAACACAAACGAAACTCAGACACACACACACCTTACAGTCCCTCACACATGCACATCACAGTCACAACCCACACTTACACACACTAGAGCCCCTAACCAACACACTTACACACACATACTTACCTAAATTCAACTGATACATCCACACACTGCACCAGCAGAAATGGAAATTCAACTTCACTGTGCTTCTGGATTTTGAATTTCTCGCTTCTGCCTGTTTCGGAACTTTGAGTTTTCAGCTATGTAATTTTGAAATACTGAATTTTGGGATTTCAGTATTTCAAAATTACATAGTGGACCCATATATATACATGGGTCCCCTTTAAAACGTTGAATTATCATCACATCGAGCCAAGAAACATCGAGACCAGAAAATCGGCAAAGTATAACACTGAAGATTTACTATATCATAAGTTCATAATACTGAAAATTTATAGCACCGACTGTTTGCGGTTTGCTGTGAGGTAGTTTGGTGGATGATACATTTTGCAGTAGTGAATTAGTTTTAATGTTGTGCATTACAAGTTTTTCAGGTAATGGATAGATATTGCTGGTTTTGACTGATAGATTTATCGATGTTAAGGAAGTTATGTTACTGTCGTGATAACTGATGGGATAATTGAGTAGAGTAGGAAGTTTTTTTTTGCTAGTGTTTTCATGTTTTCAGGACAATGCAGGTAAGTGATTTAGACTTTCCCTGGGATTCAATAAACTCTGTGCAGGAATAGCATTATTCCTGCACGGAGTGGTTCATGTCCGTATAGCACAGCAGTGTCAGATGTCATATCCATCAGAAAAGTCATGCAAATGCAAAACCTGTTATTTTATCAACTTTCTAAGTTTGTAACAGCAATATCTAAAAACTGTCCATATTTATGGGCCTTTGTCCCACTCTTATATATGGCATTGTCCAGATGTCATGCTCTAAGAGGTTGAGAGGTATGTTTCCAATACATGTCTCTCAAGTGTCACGCTGTCACCGCTAGTGGTCACTGCAGCTAATAATTCTGGACATAGACAGAAAACCAGTTGACATATGCCAGTAGAACACTCAGATAACAGCAGTTCAGGGTACCCCTCCTGTGCCAGATATGTAGCCATGACATGTAGGAGTTCCCTCTAGTTATGTACCCAGAGTTGTCACAGTTTGCCTCATACCATTCCAGGCTGACAGTTTAACAGGTATGTTTGTGCTAAAGAAGCTATGGCCATAAGTAGATGTAAAGTGAGGGCAGACCCATAGAGTACTGAGCAGTACTGTTGTAGAAAATAGAAGCATAAACAGTTGTTAATGGATTTTCTGTCTCTCCCCTCCCCATCATCTGCATCAATAATTATTACTCATATACTGTGGGTATGTTGTGCTCCACCCTTAATGTTGGGACTTGTGTTATATTACTGTTAATATGTTTGATTGCTTGCATGTTAACATGTCTTGCTCAAATAGCATTGTTGGTGGCCTGTTGCCATAAGTGTTACTGGCACGCTGTTAAAAATGCATGCTGTTGTTCCATTTATGCATGTGTTCTGTTTGCTGTGCAACTGTTTCAGATCTATTTTATGGGGTTAATTGGAACACCCATGCATGCTGTTATAACTAATCTTGAAATGTGTTGTTCATGACTAATCAACATATTTTGTAAAACCTCAACACCATAGCGTGTTTGGGAAGGCAGATGCCAGCAATCCACCCATCCCACCTCATCTGGCTGTGGCACTGGGCCCCAGAACATCTGAGACCCAACCCGTATCTCCCTCATCTGCTGGTCCTGCACCACCTTTGGGTTGGACCACCGCAGAGGATTGGGCCCATCCCCCCCGGTAGCAGGCACGGACAGGAGGCTGTCACCTGCAGTCAGGTCTGGGCTTTGGTGCGCAGCACCCTTTAATCCAAGTTTGGAGAGCAGCTGCACCAGATTGAGGGATGTCTAGCGTACCTTGCGGGGGCAGGCTACCCCCCTGTCCAGCCCCCAGCACAGCTGCCTGAAGGTACAGTGGTGACTACCCATGGGTGAGGATCTCAGTCCCACTGTAACCATATGGGGGCTCATGAGCTACGGATTCCCAACCACCCTCCCCGTCAAATGTGTTTACCCCCTCATGTGTCATATACCATCCCTGTCTGCTGTCTTGTCTGTCTTGTCTGTCTACCTACCCAACCTATCTCCCCAGACATACCTACAATCCTTCCCCAACATCCCACTCTCACCTTAAAAAAAAGAAAAAGGCATCTGTCCCCCCCAAAAATATTGTCCCATACATAGCTATCCATTTTGCATGTGTCCACTGGACACATGTAATCCAGTCCAATTGGCTTGACAACACATTTCTGTTGTCCTCACCCGTCTCTCTGGGGTTTGAATGTCCAAATTCACCTCCAAATTCTGTACAAATGCACAGCTTTTGCTGTATAAGAAATAGACAGCTATGTACCTTCCCTACAACCATCCTGCAAATCCTTAGCTATCTTTCACATTGTTTTTCCCTCTGTGTGCCCCTTTTTCACCACTTTCCTATCACCCCTTTTTCTTTTCTTTTAAAGAAATTGGCGCAGGTGTAAGCGGGAGTAAGCAGGAGTAAGCGAGTTTGTGCAATGCTGAGTGAAGCCAACACAGATTAAGCATTTCTATGGTTAGCCATGTGTTGGCAATGCTTAGTGCAGTGCAAACCCATACAAACTGCTTAAAGCCGCTGTTCTGCCTAGCAACAAAATAATCAGTGCTGCCAAGTCTCGACTCCAGCGCCTTGTATACCATAGTCAGAGCAATGTACCCCTACACCATTTGAGTTGTAGGGATTTCTGATGCTTTTTCAAACATAGCATGCAGTAGAGTCATTCAACAGTAATGAAACAATTCTGTAGAATCAGTCAGGTTTTGTATGTATACATATACACATGTATATATGTATGAGATGCATATATATGGAAAATTATGTACATAATATAAATAGAGATATACATATAAAATATACACACACCTCAGAACCATACCCCTCAACCTCTTAGTGCAAGAATTCTGGCCAAAGGCTGTCAAAATGGGGGGACAATGGGCCAAAACTAGGGACATGTTTAAATATTGCTCTTATAAATGTAGAATGTTGCCAGAGTGACAGGGTTTGTTTCAGCATACATGTTCTGAAGGATGTGAGTTCTTAAACTGAAACGTATGTCATCATTTACTGTCAGGAATCCTCAGATCATCACAGTGATTTTCCAGGGAAATAAAAATAATGATTCTGTGGAACAGACCAGAAATATGAGCAATAAACCTGGACATTCTGAAACAATCCGGACAGTCGAGAGATATGCTCAGAACCCTTTAGTGCAATGAATCTGGACCAAGCCTGACAAAGTGGGGGGAGAAAGCCATGAAAATAGGGACACATCTGAAATACTGTAGTAGATAAGCTGACACAGCTGCTGCAGTAACACTCTCCTGTCTGTCCTAACACATATTGACTGAAATAGCACAAGTCCAACACTCAGTTATGTCTCACTAGTTAGTTACTTAAATCCTCACATCATCCCACTGATATGTCAGAAATACACAACACTTATGGGGGCCAGGCAACAGTACATCCTACAAATATCTGGACATAACATCATATCAGAGAAACTACACTCAGCTACTAAGCATGTCACCAAGCACTGTCCAAACTACACTCCAACTGACACAACACTAACCCAAATCCGCTATGGGGAATTACACATGTATTTGCAAATATATCAGGCATTACAGGGATGTAACAGCACTGAAAAACAGACACTAGTGTGAAAGTGCATACCCACAACCAATTTCACCACAGTGACAGTGACATACTGGTAAGCGAAATGAACAGTAGAGTATAAGGACTTTGTGAACCAAAACATCTCATCATGATTGCCACTCACACACTACCCCTGCATATACTGGCCCAATTCACAGTATAGCATGACGCCTGACCATGGTATGGGACATGTCACAGTCTGCCCCTACAAACATATACAGCCGATAGACCACCAGAAACGGGAGCAGCATGCACAATCAGACAGAAAAGGAGCCATAAAACATACATCTACCCCCCTCCCTACACAGGCCAAATAACATTTACACACTACACTGCTACACATTCTGACAGTCTGTCAACAATTGCCAGAAATACACAGACCTCTCAGTTGTTCAGAGTCCCACAGAATGTCCAGACTTTGTCCTCATATATAAGGCCTCTTACACATAGGTTCATAGGTTCATAGGTAGGTATTAGGCTATCTGCCCGAGGGCATTTATAAACCTAGCCAGAGTGTGTTGGCTTTTGCCACCCCATTGATTAATTAACTGAGCCTCTGTCAAGAAGAGCCAATGAAGTGGTCCCAAGGGTGTATTTTCTGTTACATAACATGTCTGGCATTCTATTACATCACTGGGATGGTATCAGGAATTAAGGCACTAAATAATGATATACCCTACCTATCAACCTCTTACTGCATGACATCTGGACAAAGCCTGACATACTTGGAGGACAGAGGCCCAAAAACAGGGGCATGTGTGAAATGTTGCTGTTATAAACTGAGACAGTTGCTGGTGTAACAGGGTTTGTGGTAATATCTTTTCTGAGGGATATGAAGTCAGAAACGCAAATGGATGATACAATTTACTGACTACAATCCCCATAAAATGCCACTGATTTTCAAAAGACAAAAAAAATGTCTGAGGAACACACCAAACATGAGACTCCAAAATTTGGTCATTCTGCAGATAGCCCTACAGTTGAAAGTTATGTCAACCACATAACACTGTCAGACTTAAAATCACACAGAAAAGTTGTGTCCAGACAATCCCTGTCAAACTGGTATTAATTCAACTGTACAACAGCAATACTTACATTCTGTCCTTATGTCTGGAACATTCTCAGCCAGTTTGTTGGGCTGTCTCCCATAGCCGCCAGAACCATAGGGCAAGGGGGAGGGAGTACCCCCCCACTATCATAACTGCAAAGACCTGTAACAGAGGATGCATGCATGCACGTGTGTTGAATTTAAAACACAAAAGTGCACCTGATCACATCATTGCTGCCTGTCAGACTCAAACAGCCACAGGAAGGCTGCTCCATTTGTTTAAGGTAACACCCACGGGTAAGCTTAAGGCTCTGTTTACTTCATTTATTTGAAGAAGCTTAAGGCTCTGTCTGGTACTCCAGTAGCTGGTGTGCTCCATTTTAAAGTAAAGTAAAGTAGCTGGTGTGCTCCATTTTAAGTTCGTGGTGAGGGTGAGTGGCAAGCAAAGCAGAATATTTGTGAATGTTAATTAACCAGATGTTAACCAGAATGTTAATTAGGGTGCACCTTATGAAACAGAATAAACCTAAAATTATAACGCTTGTCTTTATCAGGTGTAATCCACTTCCTCTTCTACCCTTCTTTATTTACAAACTGTAATTCACCTTTTCTCCAAAGTCACTAGTTTTATGGAGAATTAAGAGGAACAAAGCTAAAAGAGTCCCAATGAGGAACTGTTAAATGGTAAGCCCTAGCAGGATAGTATTCATACTGTCAGCGTATCTATGCATACGTGAATTAACAGCAATCTTATGTCTTTTTACTTACTGATGTCAATAATTTGTGAATATGCCCACACCTGCATAGTTTCTAGAAAGGGGTGCTGCAACTTACTTCCATGATACTAGCAGAATATGGGAAAGTGAACTTCTGGTCTGTGCGTACCAGTACATCCCTATGCCTGAGTTTGTATTCACTCACCACTAGCCTCAACCACAAACAACCTATATCCTAGCCATTTAAACACACACACATTCACTTTAAAACAATATTTTAAGGAGAGTCGATATCTTTTTCCACTGTTCAAACTTTCCTATAGGCATCAACACAAACCGCACCATATCGGGTGATGTTGTAAGAGCCCCTCTCTTAGCTCTTTGCTGAGTATTGTCTTTATGAGAAAATGAGGTTCCCAGACATCAGATCATATAATTGTAATCATATCTTGAAGGTCGCATTTACAGCATATGTAAAACAGCAGAAGGAATAAATTATATTTTTACCTGGAATTGAACCGCTTCCTCTTATAGCTTTTCAGTTGTGAGGGCAAATGCAGTATATGAATAATAACTAATCAATCAGCATGTTTGAAGGTAAAACCAAACACACAGATATTGAGAAAACTTGCGCACTCCAGACACTGAACAGAAGTCAGGACTGAACCGTAGGCCTTGATGTTGGAAGATGGAGATCTTAATTCCTTGGCTACAATATATTCTCTTCTGCTATTGTCATCTACAGCAAACAAATAATAAGTAACAGCCTACAGGTGACATATCAACTAAAATTTTACAGCAAGCATGAATAAGATAAAGCTATAGCAGTGCATCTTTTTAATTGCTTGCCATGTTTTATGTTTATATCCATTGAGGTTATTCTTAGGAAAACAACTAGTGTATTGAATGGTAATGATTTAGGTTCATAGGTATCCATAGGTGTTTACTAGGTTAATGACCACAAGGGCATTTTTAAGCCTAGCCATGCACCCAAATCTCTGACAAGTTTTGGTACCACTGATAAGTGTAAGAAGGGGCTTGGGAGGTAAAACATTTACAAACAGGGTCCTGGGAGGTGACGCATTTACAAGAATAGGCTTGGGAGATGAACCATTTACAAGCTGCCTGTGTCCATTAGAGACATAGGTGCCAAACCAGGGATGAATTCCCTGTTACCCATCCAGTTGCCCAAACTACACTTAAATTGAGTTAGGGAGGAACTCTGCTTCACATGGATGGGGAGTCTGTTCCAGAGAATGGGTAGTGTCTGGGATTCATACCTGTCTGTCAAGCACACCCTATTTATATTACAGGCAAGGTTTAAGTCTTTAGAATAGGTAGTTGTGGTACTGTTTGGTCTGGGAATATGCAGGAGGTCTATCAGAGTGGTTTCTGAAAATGCCTTGTATGCTAGGCATAGATCTCCCCTCAACAGCCTGTAGGACACATAATACAGGGATAGGGTCTTGATGCAGTCTACATAGGACACGTTACTTATGCCATATATTCTTTTAGTGAGGAACCTCTGTGAACATTCCAGTTGTTGGATATGTTTAGTTAGGTACATACCAAAGAGGGCATTGTACACAATGATAGGTCTGATGAATGCCAAACACAGTGGAACAATGACTTCTTTGAACCTAGATGCCATACCTTTGCTTATAAGTCGCATAACATGGAATATTTCCTCACTACGGTAGACACATGATGGTCAAAGGCTAGATTACTGTCTATTTGTGTTCCCAGTCCCTGACTACTCGGTCAGCTCTTAGGCGTGTGTTGTCAATATAATAGTTACGAGGGGAGGATGACTTCCTGAAGGATACTGTTGTGCATTCCTTGGCATTTAGTTTTAGTCCATGGCTCTGGCACCAGCTGTTTATCTGCGTCAGCCTTTCATGGGGAACATTTGTGCTGATGGGTGATTCGATAACAGCTCCTAATTTGCAATCATCTGAAAACTTAGTCAGCCAGAGGCCATTGACATTGGCCTTGACTTCAGAGAAGTAAATGCCAAAAAGGAAAGGTCTCAGGAGTGATCCCTGAGGGACTCCACTTCTGACTAGCCTCTTTGTAGAGGTGGGTTCCCCAATTCTAACTTTTTGGTCTTATCTGTGAGCCAGCTGGCTATCCACTAGGTGATATAAGGGTTTGTGCCTAACCTCTTAAATTTGCCAACAATGCCTGAGTATAGGATTGTGTCTAATGCACTGGCCAGGTCAAGGAAGGAAGTGTGAACAGTTTTGCCCTCATTCATTGCTTTGGTGACCTTCTCAAAGAAGTCCACCAGGTTGAGTAGGCATGAAATGCCCTTGATGAAACCAAACTGGGTTGGAACCAGGGTCTGGAGGTTTCCTAGTCTTTGTCAATCATTTCCATGATAATTCTTTTCATGGCTTTGCATATGAGACTAGTGAGACTTATGGATCTGTATTTTCCAGGGTCTGTAGATAACCCACCTTTGTGCAGAGGTAGAGGAATGACTGTTGTTTTTCGCCATTTATGAGGCATGAAGCCTGTTTGGTGGCTACAGTTAAACAGAAATTCCAGAAAGCCTGATAGATCATGTTTCATACTATTTAGAGGGCATCCTGGGATATTGTCTGGGCCCATCGATTCAGTATTCTTGACCTTAGAGAGAGCACTAAGGACCTGTTCCCTAGTGATAGCAAGCAGAATTATATTTGATGGATTTCCTGAGGGAAGGTTGATGGGGAGAGAGAATTAAAGTTGGAGCTGAATTTGTCAGCCAGAAGGCTGTATTTTCAATAAGCTCTAATGTACGTTAATAGCTGTGGCCTCGGTCATCCTGGAATGCTGGGGCTGTGACTATGAGTTTGACAGTGTGCAGTGGCCTGAAACAAGTATGCAGTAAAACACATCTTCTGGTTGGGATGGAAATACAGGGTGATTAATTTCTTAATGATGACTTCTTTGACCAACCTCCTCGGCAGTCCATGTTATGCAGGCTATAAATGTTATTCCTAAAATGGGGAACACGGGTCTATGTCCTCTTATTGGCAGAGTTAATGTAATTGTATCCAAGTCACATGTTCATATGTATCTAAGTCATGTGCATATCGATGGCTGAGGAATGAATATTCATGTGGGTGAGAATCACATCGTAATGAATATTCATTAGAATTGTTTGACGTCAATCGGCTGGGGTGGGGTTTGGGCAGTGTTTGCTGTGCATCTGGTGAGCCAGGACACTACAATATCGCCTGTGTACGTGTGTGTATACAAAGCAAAGAACTGCTTAGGTATTTAAAAGCTTACTGTGCGAATACAGCATTGAGCATGCTGCATTTGTCCTGCTGTTAAATATTTTATTTTAAGTACTGTTCATTTTCTTTTCTGGGGCAAGTGTGTGAGCAAACTGACTGGTGAAGCAAGGAACTGCTCAGTTATTTAAAAGGTTCCTCCACATATTACAAGTATTCGGTTACCTGTCAGGTAACATTTCATTTAAATAATGGATAAATTAGTTAACATTTGGATTCAATCATTATTGGAGGAAAAGGCAACTCATTGGTCTGTTCCTCTTAAAATTTGTGGTTTTGTGGCAAATCACTAATAACAGAATTCACTAAATAATGATAGCCTTTTAAGTTTCAGTCTTCCTAACTTTTTTGGAAACACATGGTAACACAAAATACTATTTCAGCAACTTTCTAAGATTATACAAGCAATATTTAAAATGTGTCCCTGGTTTGGGCCTTTGCCTCCCCAAATAAAATTTTCCTTTTTCCAGATTTCTTCTGCTGTGAAATTGAGAGATTTAGTTGAGTCAAGTTGATGATGCAGTGGTAGTGTTGTTGCCTCACAGCAAGAGGCTCTCTGGTTTGATTCTTGGCTGTGGTGTCTTCTGTGCAGAGTCTGTTTGTGTGGGTTTACTCTGGGTGCTCTGGTTTCCTCCCATGTTACAAAGACATGCATCTGGAGCATTCTCCCTGAGCCTCTGCTGAAAATTGGCTTTGTTCCATGTCAGACTTTCCTAGTAAATAAATGTTAAATAAAAGCATTTTCAAGGAGCTGAGAGCTTCAGGGAAGAGAAGTTTAGTGCTGCTTATTCCAAGTTGGTTTGCATTTAGTAGCGCAACAGGTAGTAGCCTTACATTTGATGCAGAAGGCTATGGGTTCTACTCCCAGAGTATGTTGATGGATTGCTGGTACTGTACTGTACTGTGTTGTACTTTAAAGAGAGTGGATGCTACAGTCCTGTGAATGCCCTCCTTTGGAGTAATTACCTAGCAAACATGAACCTGTCATCAGTTTGCCATCCATTCCCTACAAGGAATATAATTTAATACACTCAGGAAGGTGAATCAAAGAATGCATACATGTATGAATGTCCCTAAAAATGTTTGAAAACAGCCCAGGGGAAAGTGTGAAAGGCTCAAAATCATGGGCAACTTTTAAGCTTTACTCTTGATAACAAAGCAATGGATGAAGGTAAAATAGTTCACACCACATTATCTTGACCTGGCCAAGCCTTTTGACCCAATCCCCTACTCGGGTGTAGTACAAAAGATGAATCATGTAGGAGCAAACACTTGCATCACTAGCTGGATTGCCAACTTGCTCACAGGATGCAGGAGATCAAAATAGGGAAGAGACCAATCACCAGTGGAGTCACCCAGGGTTCGGTGCTGAGAATTTTTCTGTTTGGTATATACATCTCAAAAGTAAAAGGAAATAGCAAAGGGCTTTGGCCTGCTAAGTTTGAGATGACTGCAAGCTAGGAGTAGTTATTGAATCCCCAAATGACTTAACCATCATGCAGGAAGGTTTGTCCCAAACAATAACTGGTGTCAAAATCATAACAATGCCATCTGAGAACTGACCCAATTGTTTGACATTTGGGAACCTGTATGTACAGTGGCCTAATTTTTGACCAACATGTGCCCATGTTCCCAGAATTATAAGAAAGTCTTTCTGTATTGCATAGCTTATAAACAAATTGTGACTAGATCTAGAGATGTTGTTGCCCCACTTTAGAAAGCTCTCATTAGGTCAATCATTTTGTATCCTGCCCACTTTGGCATGAATATGTTCAGCCCATACAACAACTGGAATACCTTCACATATACCTTACTAAAAGGATACAAGTCCTAAACAATAGGTCTTGCATGGACCACCTCAAAGATTTATTACTATACTCAGTATCCTACAGAGTGCTTAGAGGTGACATGTCTGGCATACAAGGCATCCTCCAACCTACTACAGATGGACCTACTGAACATCAGCAAGTCAAATGGCATCAGAAATACTCAGTCCAGGTATCTAAACTGAATGTTGTGGAGAGATGAATATATATCACAGAGGCTACCACTGTTCCAGAACAAACTATCCATACAAATAAAACAAAGGTCATCCATCCATATTCAAATGCAACTTGGATCTAAGGATGAGTAATAAAAAATGTACTCCAGGATTGCCCCTCATGCCACTAATGGAGAGAGGCAGTTCCTAAATGCTGCATCCCTTACAAAGGTCCCCTCAAATTATCTATGGTATGATCAGAGTTATTCTCACTAGGGCTAATATACAATTATCAGCCATGGGATAGATGAGACCAATCAGAAAATGTTAATTCAAGCACCAAAAGGGAATTGGCTAAGCTTAAAATGTCCTCAAAGTGAACCTATGTTGTGGTAGTAAATAGCTACAAAAAATTCCCTTTTTAGATCACTAAGTGCCCCCCCACTCTTCACCCCCCCCCAGTCTTCAACAGCTTCTGGCGCCTATGCTATCTCTACAGTTTTCGTTGTAAAAGGTATTTCCAACTACCCTCTGTAATGCTGTTCTTCATGCACCTCCATAAAGTCCTTCTCACAGGCAAGGAAAAGGGGCAATGCCCACATGAAGTACTCAATTATAGGAGTGTGTTACCATGTCATTGGCTATAGGAATAACAGCACAGCTGTTCTGCATGCAGTTAGCAAGTGGGGGACACCAGTTAGTGCACATGGCATCAGCTGCTCATGAGCATTACCTACAAAAGGCAATCTGCTGCATATGCAAATCAGATGTGTACCCTACATCTCTGAGAGAGAGAGACAGACAGACAGACAGATCAGCCAAGGCAGACAGACAAATCAGCCAACCAACACATATTGGAATCAAGCCAACCATACTTGGGGAAAAAGAGGTATGTCAAGCAAGTAAGCATGTAATGGAATGCAGAAGGGGGTATGTAACAATGGGAAATAGTAAGTTCAATAAATATGTCTCAACAAGACTTGCTGTACTGATATATTGCTGATCAGAACCTATGGCCATTGCATCTGGGTTTGTCTGCAGTGACAGAAATCACAGCTCAGGCCTCTGAGTCACCCCAGGAAAGGATGGCCCACATATGACTACTAGTGGAGTGTGTGTTTAACAATACTGACTGTGACACTGCTAGGCCAGCTACTGGGATGTCGTAGATATCCATATGTTAACTGTGAATACAACTATAATATACATGTTTGTCTCAGAAATGTGACAGCCCTATACAGGGTATTTGCATAGTAAATTACTGTTGCAGATGTGTGTGTTGAACTGCATGTGATATACTGAGCTCATACTATTCAACTGTCCAGTGTTATGCACACTGACCATAAGTGTCCCTCTTATTTGTAGTCATTTACTCATAGAGTTGTGTTATGTCTGGCAAATCATTGGCAACCTTTGAAGACTGACATTACATCTCCTTCTCTTTCTTTTGGCTGTTCGCGTTAGGGGTTGCCACAGCAGATCATCTGTCTCCATTTCTTCCTGTCCTCTGCATCTTGTTCTGTCACACCAACAACCTGCATGTCCTCTATCACCACATCCATACACTTTATCATAGGCCTTCCTCTTGTCCTCTTACCTGGCAGCTTGATCCTTACTATCCTTTTCCCAATATACTCAGCATCTCTCCTCGGCATATGTCCAAACCAACATAATCCCGGTACTCACTGGCTTTGTCTCAAAACCGTCCAACATGGGCTGACCCTCTAGCATACATATTCCTACTCCTGTCCACCCTCATCACTCTCAGTGCAAATCTTAACATCTTTAACTCTGCCACGTCCAACTCTGACTCCTGCATTTTTGTCAATGCCACTGTCTTCAACCCATATAAAATAGCTGGTCTCACTATCCTCATGTAAACCTTCCCTCTCACTCTTAAGGTACTAGACTGTCACAAATCACTCCTGACACTCTTCTCCACCCTCCCCATCCTGCCTGTATTCTCCTCTTCACCTCTTCCCCACACTCGTCATTACTCTGAACTGTTGATCCCAAGTATTTAAACATCCACTTTTGCAGACTCTACTCCCTGCATCTTCACCATTCCTCAATCCTCCCTCCCATTCACATATATATTCTGTCTTAGTCCTGCTGACCTTCATTCCTCCCCTATCTAGAGCATATATCCACCTCTACAGAGTCTCCTCAACCTGTTCCCCACTCTCACTATAGATCACAATGTCATCTGCAAACATCACAGTCAACAGGGACTCCTGTCAGATCTTGTTTGTCAACCTGTCCATCATCACTGCAAATAAAAAAGGGCTCAAAGCTGATCTCTGATGTAATCCCACCTCCACCTTAAACGCATCCGTCACTCTCACCGCTGTCACACTACCCTCGTACATATCCTGTACCACTCTTTACATACTTCTCTGACACTCCCGACTTCCTCATACAATGCCACAACTCCTCTCTAGGCACCCTGTCATATGCTTTCTCTAAGTCCACAAAGACACAACGCAACTCCTTCTGACCTTCTTTGTACTCTCAGAGCAAATATCACATCTGTAGTGCTCTTTCCCGGCATGAAACCATACTGCTGATCACTAATCCTCACCTCCCTTCTTAACCTAGCTTCCACTACTCTTTCCCATAAATTCATGCTGTGACTGATCAGTGTTATCCCTCTGTAGTTCCTACAGCTCTGCACATCACCCTTATTCCTATAATCGGTACCGAAGCCCTTTTCCTCCACTCCTCATGCATCCTCTCACTTTCCAAGATTTCATTAAACAATCTGGTTAAAAACACCACTGCCATTTCTCCTAAACACCTCCATGCTTCCACAGGTATGTTATCTGGACCAACAGCCTTTCCATTCTTAATCCTCTTCATAGCTATCCTTACTTCCTCCTTGCTAATCTATTGCACTTCCTGATTCACCATACCCACATCATCCAACTTTCTCTCTCTCTCTCTGTCAATCTCTTCATTCAACAGCTCCTCAAAGTACTCTTTTCATCTACCCAACACACTCTCCTTGCTTGTGAGTACATTTCCCTCATTATCCTTTATCACCCTTATCTGCTGCACATCCCTCGTAGCTCAGTCCTTCTGTCTACCTCATCAGTACAGGTCCTTTTCTCCATCCTTAGTGTCCAACCTTTCATACAACCCTTCATATGCCTCATCCTTAGCCTTCGCCACCTAGCTCTTTGTCATGCAACTCATCTCCTTATACTCCTGTCTACTTTCTTTAACTCTCTGACAATCCCACTTCTTCTTCACCAACCGCTTTCTCTGTATAATGCCCTGTACTTCCTTATTCCACCACCAGGTCTCCTTGTCCTTCTTCCTCTGTCCAGATGTCACACCAAGCACCTTTCTAGTCATCTCCCTTACTAGCTTTGCAGTAGTTACCCAGATATTCGGTAACTCTTCACTGCCACCCACTGCTTGTCTTAACTCTTCCCTGAACTCAACCTCACAATCATCCTCTTTCAGTTTTCACCATTTCATCCTTGGTGCTGCCCTCACACTCCTCCTCCTCTTCTTGATCACCAACGTCATCCCACAGACCAACATTCCATGCTGCCTAACTACAGTTTCCCCTGTCACTACTTTACAGTCTCCAATCTCCTTCAAACTGGCCCACTTGCATAGGATATAATCCACCGGTGTGCATCTTCCTCCACTCTTGTATGTCACCCTATGCTCCTCTGTCTTGTTAAAATATATATTCACCACAGCCATGTCCATCCTTTTTGCAAACTCCACCATCTCACCTTCTGCATTCCTTTGGTTGACACCATACCTACCCATCACTTTTGCATCCCCTCTATTCCCTTCACCAACATGCCCATTGAAATCTGCTCCAATCACCACTCTATCACACTTGGGTACAGGCATCACCACTTCATCCAACTCACTCCAAAGTTTTTCTGTCTCATCCATTGCACAAGCAGCTTGAGGAGCATATTCACTAACAACAGTCATCATTACATCATCAATTTCCAGCTTAATAAACATCACTCTGTCCAACACTCTTTTCCTCACCAAAAACACTCATGGCATACTGTTCCTTCAGGATAACCCCTACACCATTTCTCCTCCCAGTCACACCATGATTGAACAATTTGGACCTGACTCCGATACACCCAGCCTTACCCCCCCCTCCATCTGGTCACCTGCACACACTATATCAACCTTCCTTCTGTCCATCATATCAGCTAGCTCTGTCCCCATACCAGTTATACTGCCAACATTAAAAGTTCCTACCCTCACTACCACACTCCTAGCCTTTCTCCTCTCTTACTGCCATATGAGCGTCAGACATCCTCCAGGGTATGTTTGTGAATACAAAGGCTACTGTGCTATCAAATGACTTAAGTGTGTTACAGCAATATTAAGAAAGTGTCACAAATTTTGGCCCATCACCCTTCATGTATGTGTGGCATCCACCAGATGTCCTGCTCTAACAGGTTGACAGGAATGACTGAGCAGCAAGACTGTAAATACAGTGTGCCATACTGACATAGAACTGAAATGTATATCAGGTATTAACTGTGCACATGTACGTATGATTAGGTGTACCTGTCTGCCTCATAACAACAGACATGGGATGCAAAATGTCAGGTAAATAAGCTGTACATGTTGTACACATCTGCAATCTTAGTTTCTGTGTATCAAACAGAGTTAGATTTCTACAGCTACTGGGTGTTGCATTGCCCTGACACAGACATGGGTACTAGAATAAGCATGATTATCAGGTTGAAATTGGAGAGGTATCCAACTGTGTTATGACCTGTTGTCCATGCCTATTACAAACAACTATATGACCACCTACATAGCTGTATGGACTCAGCAATATCTTACTTGTAAAACCTGTTTCCACCAAAGTAGAGTAATCCCCTTTGCTGGACAGCAGTAATACATAAACCACATAATTAGTCACTATATTGGGTGTACAGGGCCAAGAAAGAGCAGGCAGCAACTTGGCAGCAAGTCAACCTTTGTCTGAATGAGCATATAAGGTCACAGGTGGATTACTGTAATGCTAACTATGAGTACAAATTGGACGCATCCACCAAGGGCAATCACAAGGCCATCTTCACATATGTATGCAATCTCAGAGGCAAAAACCCAACCCACAATGTAATGGTGGTCAATCACACCACACACACACACACACACACACACACACACACACACACACACACACACACACACACACACACACACACACCATAGCTATAGCCAACCTGCTGCAGACAGGTTTAAGGCAAACATCACCCCCCTGGCTCACCATCAGTATAGGTGGATATGCACAGCACCCATATCCCTCCCCACATCATCAGGGAGCAGGTGCATACTGCCTAATCAAAGTAAACAAAAGCAAGTCTCCATGGAACCTGATAACATTCCTGTCTGCATCCTACATGAACTCAGGCATATGCTTCCAGCTCCATTACACACTGCATGCAAGCAAGCCCTGGGCACCATTGACATCCCATCTGCAAGGAAGATGGCCACTGTCATCCCTCTACATGCACGTGAATAATGAATGGTGGTTTATGCAATGTACTGGTTCTCATTGTTGGGAACATGACACATCAGGACAAAGAGTGCAATGTAGGTTCATACTGTGTTGATAGATGACAGGGTATGATGTGGTTGTAAGTGGTAGCTAATGATAGGCAATATTGATGTGCTGGCTCTGTAAATAACTCTTGGCAATGCCTGAGGTTCTGTGATGCGTTTCTCTGTTTATATCTTCCAGGTGGCATGCAACGTCAGCCAGCATATACTGCAGAGGAAAATGCAGCTATCACTGATGCAATAATCTAGCACCATGCAGTGCTGTTTGGTCATAGCTGACAAAATCTGTGGGAGCAGACTGCCCTGTGGGATGACCTTGTCCACAGAGTTAACATCTTGGGCCACCATGGCCGCACATACAAATCAGGTCAGGCATCGGGCCGGCAGCCAGGGACCATACTGCTACAGCTGGGAGTCCAGTCACACAGGCCCTACTTACAGCAACAGAGGAGCTTCTTGCAAACCTTGAAGCAGCTCCCACACAACAGCCAACACATTAAGCACAAGTCACGGAGGTGGGGTCACCCAGGCAACAGGCTAGGAGTGTCCAGGTAAAGCCACAGTGCACATCAATTTAATCATATAGCAGTCATACTGTCTTCTATAGAGTATCTAGATGCATATGTCAGTTCAAACTGCATTTGTGGGTGGGGGGATAAGTAATGAACACAACTGCACATCTATGGTGAGGGACAGCAAATCGCGTACTATCATAGCTTGTACTGTACCTGTACAGAAATGTAGCATTCATCTTGTACCAATGCCAAATGTGAGTCTGCTAACAATAGCTCACCCCCACAATTAGATAGCTACCTCTGGTCTGGATTTGGGACAGCAGTCTGAAGCCAGTGAGTATGGGATTGTTCTGTTGTGGCTCACCAGTACCCCAGACATGTTAAGGTCATGCATGTGACCATGCACACAACTGTTACTCTCAGCCATATTGCGATATCTGCATGTTCACTTGTAGTGGGGTTAACTGCATTGCATCACAGTGGTCATCACAAGGGCCTATTTGCAGGAGATGTAGCATATCTGTAACATACCTCACAACCTGTCATTACAAGAAATCTGGAGAAAAACTGACAAAATGAGGAGACAGAGGCCCAAAACTAGGGACATATTTTATAAATTAGTGTTATACAGTGCATATAAATGGTGTACACATACCTGTTAGAATGCCAGGTATTTGTGATATACAAAAATGAGAGCACAATAAAACATTTCCAAATCCTTACAACTGTTCCTGTGACCTATAACCTGCACAATTCAATTGTAAAACAAACAAATCTGTTAGGGGAACAATTATGACACCTTAAAGACTTACAAGAAGCTAGATGCATGTGTGTGCACAGGCTGAAGCTAATACTGTGTTGAAGCAGCTTTTGATATTATTACAGCATTACGTTTTCTTGGGTACACACCTGTCATCAATTACAGAGACTCTTTGATTAACAGCAAATATCAGTCAACAGTTCTACCAGGATTATCCTAAATTTACTCAGTTGCCTGCTACAGCAACAGCCATAGTTCACATACAGTTTATGAAGCAGCAAAGGGATTTCATTTGCGAAAGGTATCAACCCAAAGAAGGGTACACACACATTTCCACAGCATTGCATATACCATGGAACACAGTGAAGACAGTTATCAAATGGTGGTGGAAATATGAGGCAACAGTGACATTGCAAAGAACTGGACATCCCTCCAAATGTGTGGAAAAGACAAAACCCAAACTGGTCACAGAGGCTGCCAGGAGACCTACAGCAACACTACAGGAGCTGCAGGAATCACTGGCAAGTACCGGTTGTGTACTATATATGACAAATATCTCCCATATTCTCCACATGTCTGGCCTATGGGGAAGGTTTGGAAGATGGAAGCCTTCCCACACACACACAGAACAATGTCCAGGTCTGGCAAATTTGTCAAGAAAAATACATCAGGTCTCCCAATAGCATGTGGGGAAATGTGTTATGGTGTAATGAGACCAAGGTTGCACTTTCTGGCCACAATACCAAAAGGTTTTTTTGGTACAATAATAACACAGTGCATCACAAAAAGAGCACCATCCCCATGGTGAAGCATGTTGATGGCAGTGTCCTGCTTTGGGGTTGCTGTTCGTAAGCTGGAAGTGGGCCTTTAGCCAAGGTGGAGGGGATTAGGAACAGTTCAAAATACCAGTCCCTTTTGGCCCAAAATCTTCATGTGTCTGGGGATGGAGAGGACTTACACCTTTCCATACAACAATGACCCATACCATACATCAAAATCCATAAAAGAATGTCTTCACTAGAAGACAATCAATGTTTTGGAATGACCCAGCCACAGTCCACACATACATCCAATAGAAAATCTGTGGGGTGCCCTGAAGGGGCCTGTGCAGAAGGGATGCTGTCACAATCTGACAGAGTTGGAGGGCTTCTGCAAGGGAGAGTGTACAAATATTGCTAAGTTGAGATTTCCCATGCTGATACACACCTTCCCAAGAGGACTGACTGCTGTTATGAAATCAAAAGGTGCTTTAACAAAGTATTAGTTTAAGGGTGGGCACAGTCATGCAACCAGGCTATTGTGTGTATTTCAACTTCTATGTTACCCCTAACCGCTGTGTTTGTTCTTCAAATGGGTTGCACAGGTTATAGGTCACATTAAAGGTGGAAAATGTTATCATATGATTTTTGTGATCTCATGTTATATATCAGACAAACCTGGCATGTTAACAGGGATGCCTACACTTATAATAGCCGGTGTAAGCTTAGAAGGTTGTTAGTGTAACCGGTTCTGTTGTAACATAAATGTACTGCAAGTATTGAAGTGTGAGACTCAAAATATGTTGATAATTAGTGACACTAGTCCTGATATCAACCCAGTAATGTATCAGACAAATACAGGATTTATGACAAACAGACAAGAAATATGAGCCACACATGTAGACATTCAGTGACACCCTGCACAGTTGAGAGGTATGTTCTGTAGGAGTTGCCACTGTGCTACACAGGTGAACAGCAATGTACATGAGTACAGTGTGTGCTACTTGAAGGCCCATCACCTACTAACACTACTCACATATCACAGAGGTGTACATAACTAGTAACATTAAGTGGAAAGGTTGCACTGCATGATGTTGAGGGCCTGTCCAGGGTGTGTATGTAGTGGTCTGACTGTGTTGTGAATGTCACCAGATGGCTATTTTGAGGTCTGTGTAATGCCTGTCTGCCACCTCACCTGTATGCATTTGCATGTGTGTGTGTGTGTGTGTGTGTGTGTGTGTGTGTGTGTGTGTGTGTGTGCATGTCTTTGTGGGTGTGTGTGCATGTGTAGCAGTAAATGGTATAGTGCAGGATTAATTTACATATGCTGTCTTTCCTCCACAGGTGGTGATGGTGGTCGCAGTCCCTCCCACTCAGAATCTGATGTCAGTGTCTCTGCAGACTCTGGCAATGATGATGATCATATTCAGTCACTGGTGGTGTTGTCAGGGGCTGAATCTGTGTCATCAGTTGGCATCCCACAGTCATCTACAATGTCCCCACACACGTCGCAATGCCCACACATGTCCCATCCCCAGCAGCCAAAAATGATGGACAGTTGGCAGGTGGTGGCATGGAACAGGCTAGTGTGGTAACTATGGCAGGTGTGAGTGTAGACAATGGCCATAACCACAGTGCAGGCGAGGTTCCTTGCAGGAGGACTATTGCTCATCAATCCACTGTTGCAAGTGCCACAGCAGGTGTCACCAGATGCATGTTTCAGGCTGTCATGGATACACAAGCATGTAATGAATGCAACACCAGAAAAATGCTCAGGGTGTTGGATGCAACTCTTCCTGATTTATGTGGCAACATACATAATCTTGTTGAAGACACATGCCAAAATACTGAGGTCATGAACAGACAGTGGGGAGAGACCTTGGCAATCCTCGACCATGGCATGTCTGTGCTACTGCATGTGGTAAGAGATGGGCATTGGCCACATGCCTGTAGGTCAGCACCAACATCAGCTGAAAGTCTACGGGGCTATGCACCGTCATACTCCTGTAGTGGCAGTGACACCAGCAGTACCGAAGGGGAGTTGCTGCCACATCACAATGGAGCAGGCCAGGACCACGTCCCATCAGGAACATGGATCCAGCAGACAGCAGTCACCATCAGTAAGCAGTACTGCATCTGGCCTTGGGCATGGTGGTGCAAGTCAGACCTCTGGCAGGACCAGTTCAGGTGTCCATGGCCAGAGATGGTGAACTGGACAGCCTGCCATGTACAGTCCACAGCTGTCCAACATACCCCTGTGTAGGGCAACCATACTGCAGGACTGTGTGCATACATACATGCATGCATCTGTACCACAGGCAGGTCACCTCCAGACACAAACAGCACCTCTGCACAACCCATCTATAGGATACCCCTCCAAACACACACACACACACACACACACACACACACACACACACACACACACACACACACACACACACACACACACGTGGATGACAACTGTAAGGCCCAAAGAAGGACACACACACACACACACACACACACACACACGTGGATGACAACTGTAAGGCCCAAAGAAGGGTACACACACATTTCCACAGCATTGCATATACCATGGAACACAGTGAAGACAGTTATCAAATGGTGGTGGAAATATGAGGCAACAGTGACATTGCAAAGAACTGGACATCCCTCCAAATGTGTGGAAAAGACAAAACCCAAACTGGTCACAGAGGCTGCCAGGAGACCTACAGCAACACTACAGGAGCTGCAGGAATCACTGGCAAGTACCGGTTGTGTACTATATATGACAAATATCTCCCATATTCTCCACATGTCTGGCCTATGGGGAAGGTTTGGAAGATGGAAGCCTTCCCACACACACACAGAACAATGTCCAGGTCTGGCAAATTTGTCAAGAAAAATACATCAGGTCTCCCAATAGCATGTGGGGAAATGTGTTATGGTGTAATGAGACCAAGGTTGCACTTTCTGGCCACAATACCAAAAGTTTTTTTTGGTACAATAATAACACAGTGCATCACAAAAAGAGCACCATCCCCATGGTGAAGCATGTTGATGGCAGTGTCCTGCTTTGGGGTTGCTGTTCGTAAGCTGGAAGTGGGCCTTTAGCCAAGGTGGAGGGGATTAGGAACAGTTCAACATACCAGTCCCTTTTGGCCCAAAATCTTCATGTGTCTGGGGATGGAGAGGACTTACACCTTTCCATACAACAATGACCCATACCATACAACAAAATCCATAAAAGAATGTCTTCACCAGAAGACAATCAATGTTTTGGAATGACCCAGCCACAGTCCACACATACATCCAATAGAAAATCTGTGGGGTGCCCTGAAGAGGCCTGTGCAGAAGGGATGCTGTCACAATCTGACAGAGTTGGAGGGCTTCTGCAAGGGAGAGTGTACAAATATTGCTAAGTTGAGATTTCCCATGCTGATACACACCTTCCCAAGAGGACTGACTGCTGTTATAAAATCAAAAGGTGCTTTAACAAAGTATTAGTTTAAGGGTGGGCACAGTCATGCAACCAGGCTATTGTATGTATTTCAACTTCTATGTTACCCCTAACCGCTGTGTTTGTTCTTCAAATGGGTTGCACAGGTTATAGGTCACATTAAAGGTGGAAAATGTTATCATATGATTTTTGTGATCTCATGTTATATATCAGACAAACCTGGCATGTTAACAGGGATGCCTACACTTATAATAGCCGGTGTAAGCTTAGAAGGTTGTTAGTGTAACCGGTTCTGTTGTAACATAAATGTACTGCAAGTATTGAAGTGTGAGACTCAAAATATGTCATTAATTAGTGACACTAATCCTGATATCAACCCAGTAATGTATCAGACAAATACAGGATTTATGACAAACAGACAAGAAATATGAGCCACACATGTAGACATTCAGCGACACCCTGCACAGTTGAGAGGTATGTTCTGTAGGAGTTGCCACTGTGCTACACAGGTGAACAGCAATGTACATGAGTACAGTGTGTGCTACTTGAAGGCCCATCACCTACTAACACTACTCACATATCACAGAGGTGTACATAACTAGTAACATTAAGTGGAAAGGTTGCACTGCATGATGTTGAGGGCCTGTCCAGGGTGTATATGTAGTGGTGTGACTGTGTTGTGAATGTCACCAGATGGCTATTTTGAGGTCTGTGTAATGCCTGTCTGCCACCTCACCTGTATGCATTTGCATGTGTGTGTGTGTGTGTGTGTGTGTGTGTGTGTGTGTGTGTGTGTGTGTGTGTGTGTGTGTGTGTGTGTGTGTGTGTGTGTGTGTGTGTGTGTGTCTGTGTGTGCATGTCTTTGTGGGTGTGTGTGCATGTGTAGCAGTAAATGGTATAGTGCAGGATTAATTTACATATGCTGTCTTTCCTCCACAGGTGGTGATGGTGGTCGCAGTCCCTCCCACTTAGAATCTGATGTCAGTGTCTCTGCAGACTCTGGCAATGATGATGATTTTATTCAGTCACTGGTGGTGTTGTCAGGGGCTGAATCTGTGTCATCAGTTGGTATCCCACAGTCATCCACAATGTCCCCACACACGTCGCAATGCCCACACATGTCCCATCCCCAGCAGCCAAAAATGATGGACAGTTGGCAGGTGGTGGCATGGAACAGGCTAGTGTGGTAACTATGGCAGGTGTGAGTGTAGACAATGGCCATAACCACAGTGCAGGCGAGGTTGCTTGCAGGAGGACTATTGCTCATCAATCCACTGTTGCAAGTGCCACAGCAGGTGTCACCAGATGCATGTTTCAGGCTGTCATGGATACACAAGCATGTAATGAATGCAACACCAGAAAAATGCTCAGGGTGTTGGATGCAACTCTTCCTGATTTATGTGGCAACATACATAATCTTGTTGAAGACACATGCCAAAATATTGAGGTCATGAATAGACAGTGGGGAGAGACCTTGGCAATCCTTGACCATGGCATGTCTGTACTACTGCATGTGGTAAGAGATGGGCATTGGCCACATGCCTGTAGGTCAGCACCAACATCAGCTGAAAGCCTACGGGGCTATGCACCATCACACTCCTGTAGTGGCAGTGACACCAGCAGTACCAAAGGGGAGTTGCTGCCACATCACAATGGAGCAGGCCAGGACCACGTCCCATCAGGAACATGGATCCAGCAGACAGCAGTCACCATCAGTAAGCAGTACTGCATCTGGCCTTGGGCATGGTGGTGCAAGTCAGACCTCTGGCAGGACCAGTTCAGGTGTCCATGGCCGGAGATGGTGAACTGGACAGCCTGCCATGTACAGTCCACAGCTGTCCAACATACCCCTGTGAAGGGCAACCATACTGCAGGACTGTGTGCATACATACATGCATGCATCTGTATCACAGGCAGGTCACCTCCAGACACAAACAGCACCTCTGCACAACCCATCTATAGGATACCCCTCCAAACACACACACACACACACACACACACACACACACACACACACGTGGATGACAACTGTAAGGCCCAGCCTAGGCCTCTGGCAAACCCACACCACACCCTGTGCATATGATGATACCTGTGCCACAACCCTGTCATCCATACCATCAATGCAGGGACAGGCTAATATGGTCTGATGCACAGGGTGAATATAGTACAGTGTAGCTATGTAATACTGTGTAAGGTGCTGTCTGCTTGCATTTGTTATGGGTACACATAAAGGTGTATGCACCTTATTAACCTTGATGCATTATTGCTGTTAGTACCACTGACTGAATGTAGTCTGACATGCTGTATTTTGTGTTCCAGTGAATATAGTACAGTGTAGCTATGTAATACTGTGTAAGGTGCTGTCTGCTTGCATTTGTTATGGGTACACATAAAGGTGTATGTGCCTTATTAATCTTGATGCATTATTGCTGTTAGTACCACTGACCGAATGTAGTCTGACATGCTGTATTCTGTGTTCCAGTGTCTGTTTGTCTGCAGGCTGTGGCCCTGCAGACATTACCAACATGGAGTATGGCAGAGTGGAAATACACCGACCATTTCATAGCCAAGGTACAGCTTTATATGTACATTTACCAGGTGTATATGCATGCAACAGTGTGTGATGGACACTGTTGCCAAACAGTGCGACCTTGTGTACATACCCCTTGTCACAGACAGGTAGCCTTCAGACATGTCACCTCAGTGTTGTGTATTATCAAAGGCTCATACACATGGAACAGGTTACTGGAGTACTGTCAGTAGGTCCCTCACAAGCTTAGCCATTAGAGTGACCACAACAGATTCACGTGTTAGTACCTGTTCCCCTGCCATTTCTTTCCCATACACTCAACCCCAATGCAGTTGGCGAGGGCATGCATGGTACTGTGTATGACAGGTTTATGATATGTATTCCTGAGTTCACAGGGTGGTAGAGGGAGACAAAGTGGTATATCCTTTGCATACACACAGTAAAGACTGACACATGATGTGCACACAGTAAAACAAACACAGTTGGCAATAGATAGATTTGTAAACCTACATATCCACTTTAATGTACTATAGTGTTGCATACACATGACATGCCCCACATAGATTATATGCATGGGACATAACCCACTACCTCTTACAGCATGTAATGATTTGAATGCCTTCATAAATGGTGAAATAACCCACCAGAAATAGCAGCTGGAGTCATCTATTGCTCCTACAAGCCTGAACAAGTGATAGAATAACAGACATTGTATCAGCATGATATTTCAGTCAAGTATGATATCTGATGCTGGCATGTGTGTCAGTACACTAATGGTGACCTATTTGGCAACAATATCCTATACATGGCTATTGTTAGGGGACACAGACCACATATATGTTGCAAACATCCAGATATTCCGTAGACATCTGTGTAGATGACTGGTATGGCCTGTACAATGATTTAACATGCTGCATGTGAGGCAGATGTCATTAACACGCTATATAAAGTAATGCCATCAGAGGTGGTAAACAGGCATGGATGGTACACACATCAAAATGGTATAACCCACACAGGATATGATTCTCACCCAAACACACACATGCACACAGTTGCCACTATTGAGATTAGAAGCCCTACTTATCTAGTTATTTCTACTATAGTGTTACACAGTTGTCAGATGCACCACAGAGCTTATATGAGTTCACCTTGTCCCAAGGTACTTCTTAGGTGAATGACATCAGCAGGCCTTGTAAAGTAGGGTGATGGGAAGTGTACAGGGTGGTATACAACTGAAAATGGCATAAAACCCACACAATAGGATTCTCAACCCAAACACACACACACACACACACACACACACACACACACACACACACACACACACACACACACACACACACACACACACACACACACAAACACAGTTGCCAGTATTGAGATTTGTACTCCTACCTATCTAGTTATTTCTATTATAGTGTTACGCAGTTGTCAGATCCACCATGGAGTTTATATGAATTCATCTTATCCCAAGGTACTTCTAAGGTGAATAACATCAGCAGGCCTAGTAAAGTAGGGTGATGGAAGTTTACAGGGTGGTATACAACTCAAAATATAACCCACACCGTATATGATTCCCATGCAAACACACAAACAGTTGCCAGTATTGAGATTAGAATCCCTACCTATCAAGTTATTTACACTATAGTGTTACACAGTTATCAGACATGCCATGGAGCTTATATGATTTCATTTAGTCCCAAGGTACTTCTAAGGTGAATGACATCAGCAGGCCTAGTAAAGTAGGGTGATGGGAAGTGTATAGGGTGGTACACAACTCAAAATGGTATAACACACACATGATATGATTCTCACACAAACACACAGACACACACACATACACACTTACTTGGCCATTATTAAGATTAGAACCCCTGCCTATCTACTGATTTGTACTATAGTGTTACCCAGTTATCACATGCACTACAGAGCTTACTGGGCTGACAATTGGCCAAAGGTGCTGATAAGGGGAATGACATTAGCAGGACTGACAAAATAGGTTAGTGGGTGGGAAATGTATCAAAATACTTCTTCTTAGAAACATATACACTTATACACCTGCACACACATTTGCTGGTCTAAGAGTAGAACCCCTGCCTATTTAGTGATTTGTACTTCAGTGTTACACAGTTATCACACACGCTACAGAGGTTACTGGGGTAATAACTGGCCAAAGGTGCTGATAAGGGGAATGGCATCAGCAGGACTGATAAAATAGGGCACTGGGTGGGAAACCTATCAAAATACTTCTTCCTACAAACCTACACACCTACACATACACACACTTATACATTCACACACACATTTGCTGGATCTGAGAGTTGAACCCCTGCCTATCTTGTGATTTGTACTATAGTGTTACACAGTTCTCACATGTGCTATGGAGCTTACTGGGCTGACAGCTGACCAAAATTGCTGATAAGGGGAATGACATCAGCAGGACTGATAAAGTGGGGCACTGGGAAGTATTGTGGGTGGGAATGGCCTAAAACTGTTTCACCTACAAGCACACACTCCCTCACTCTCAGACACACAACTGTCTCTCCACACACGCACACACACACACACACACACACACACACACACACACACACACACACACACACACACACACACACACACACACACACACACACACGCGCACACACACACACACACACACACACACACACACACACTGTTTCCAGTATTGAGATTAGAACCCCTACCTATCAAGTTATTTGTACTATAGTTGTTGTTGTTGTGTCTTTTGGCTTTTCCTGGTTAGGGGTCGCCACAGCGGAACTCCGGTCCGCTAAGGATTAGTGTTATGCAGTTATTGTACACTCTACAGAGCTTATAGGGGTGATAGGTGTCCAATGGTAGTTCTAAGGTGAATGACAGCAGCAGATCTTGTGAAGTAGGGCAATAGGAAGTGTACTGAGTGGGAACAGTCTCCTAATACTTAGACCTAAGGACACACACACACACACACACACACAGGCAGGAGATGTGATATTATAAACCCAACCCCAATGGTATTACACAATGGGGTTCACCTTTTATGCTGGCACGTGCAGCTGTTTACAACTCGTATGCTGCTGTCCACAGCAGGACATCACTGTATGCCATTCAGGGTATCCGTGTGTGTGACTCACTCTGTGTCCCCCCTGTGTGTCTCTCTCTTTATCACTGTTTATCTCTCACTTCCTCACATCTATGTGTGCGTATGCTTGACATATGTTATCTGTTGCCCATATATATGTCTGTGTATCTCATGCAACAGATGCAGATATGTCACATATGAGCCACCTACAGCTAGCTGAGGGTAATTCTATTTGATGTGTGTGTGTGGGGACAGTTAAGGTGTACATAGTTGTCTGAATGCACAGACATATATACACAATACAGTCATATGGTCCAGTGTGGGTTCCAACATGTCCTATGATTCTCTAATGTAGGAGCATGCCCAGTGTGGCCTTCTATAGTTAGAGTGGGACTCCATTCCAGAGATAGGTGTACTCCAGTCCAAAGATTTGTGTGCTACAGCCATACCTCTCAGACGTACACAGGGCTTTCCTTAGGGTACTGGGGTTGTTTAGCAGACATTTTCTGACATATCTGTAGTCTGACACTGCAATGTATTGTGTCATTACCTAGTGCAAGACATCCTCAGATCATCGCATTGCTTTAACCAGAGGAATACTAGTTATATGGTGCATAGACCAATATTATTAGGGAAGCTATGTACATTCTTGCCCAACAAGGCCATTTGTGAGGAGTGGCTACAGCAAGTTGAGTGATGACATGCTGTGTAAATAGTCCAGCAACTTGGTTATATACTGGCTGGGGATTTCCTGCTTGTGTGGTATCTTTCTAACCTGAGATGTCATATCCTTGTGTGGCCATACCTCTCACCTGTGCATTTTTTGGCAGGTTGCCCTTTTGTTTATTTAGAGGTTTCATTCTGTCTACGTAAACTTGTGTTTTTATGGCAAGTTAGGTACATATAATTGAAGAGTGATGCTACAAAATGACAGACATTACTGTTTCAGACTACATAACCTTCAGACAATTCCTGCTACTGCAAAACCATCACCCTGCCAACTTTCTCAGTATGTAAGGGTGATATTTATAACACATGCCTATCATTGTGCCTTTGTTTCACTTTTATTTCTCCCTTGTCCAGATGTCTTGCTGTTAGAGGTTGGGAGTTATGGGCGTGGGTACAGAGTGCATTCTACTGTGCAGGCATGTCCATTATATGTAAAATCAAACATAAGAAAAAGGATTATTGAAAATAACCACTGGCAACAGTACCAAAAAGCACTATATTCACAAAAGCCTTAGCACCTTGGCTACACATCCTTCAAGATGTCCACTATATGTGTAGTATATTCCACATACCACTGTGACTTCCATGTGTGTCAGTGGCAGACCAGTGGGTGTCAATGACATGCATAATAGGTGGCACTGCAGTTATCTTCACATGGCCCTGTCAAAGACAGCACTGTACCTAGGGCACTACAAGATGACTGCCAGGAGAATGTGCTGGCCAGATCCTGACATTATTAACCACACATACACATAGCTCATTGACCCCTGCATATTGTGGACAGGCAACATGTTTTCATGTGTATTGGTAAAGCCCTGCCAATGTGTGTTATGCTGCTATTTCCTTACAAACATACATGTTACTGCATTTCTGTGGGTATATGGGGGGAGGAACACCTTTCAACTGTACACATTTGTACAGACTGTGCTGATATTTGCTTTACATTTTGGTTACATTTACCATACTATTGTGCCCTGTCTTGGGGACTAGAGGCATATCAGTAAATACCATAGGTCAGATTGTAATGGCATAGATTTGAGTTTCAGACTTCTTACCCTTCATAGCTTTACTGCAACTGTGAGGCCTGCTGTGCTATCACTGTGTGAGTCTGTAGGGGGGTAGTTCAATATTGCTGCCATTTCTGTGCCTTTACCAAACATTTCTCTCTGGTTTTCTACAGCTGACTTGCTGTATGGGAGAGAGGGGTGGGTATGGGACCCCCACACTAACATCCATGCCTATGACCTATGACCCCCCAGTTAGTTGTCCCCACACATATACTGCAGTGGGGTTTGCCACCATGGGTACTACTGCATAGTGTGGGAAGGCCAGTTTTGGGCAGACATTTCCTGGTGTCCCACATAGCTGTCAGTTGTCTGCTGCAATCCCAGTAGGCCACCCCATTCCCTTGCATGCATGCAGCATCACCATAGATATGTTACCATAACATACTAATCCATTCATTTATTATTAAGAAGACTGACTTACCTTGTGCCTGCACTGGTTGTGAGGATGGTGCTTGAGGGCCACCTGTTTTGGATGCACACATTACACAGCCTATATATGGTAAGTTACAAATAATGTGATGTGTGTGTCATCCATTTTACTGTGTGTGTGAGTCAAAAAGAGGTGTCCATCCCTGGGGTCCCTACAGTGTCTGTGTGTGTGCTATGTGTTGCATCTTTGCCAAGGCCTGAGCATACTGCCTATGGGAGCAGGCTCAGAGATCTCCTCTGAATCCCTCTGTGCCTGTGGGGACCTTGGCAATGGTGGTGGGCTTTGTGGCCCTTCCCCGTGCTGTTCCTGTTGCAGCTGTTTCTGCAGAATCATACTGTGTAGCATAGCATATACTATGAACATGTGTTCACATGTGGCTGGACAGTACTGCAAGGCTCCACCAGATATGTCAAGGCAGTGGAACCGTGACTTGAGCATCCCAAACACAATCTCTATAATGATCGTGGTTTGTGCATGTGCCTCATTATGGCATTCTTGTGTGGGCGTGTGTGCATTTCTGATGGGTGTCATCATCCACAGCTCCAGTGCATAGCCAGCATCCCCTACCAGAAGGCCATATGGGATGCCCGCACTGGCAAATGCCTGGTATAGCTGTGACAAATGCTAGATGTCGTGATAGCTTCCAGGGCTGCCAGCACACACATTCATGATAATGCCCTGGGCATTGCACACCACCTGGCAGTTGATGGAGGGGAATCCCTTGCGGTTTATGTAGACACTACCCTGTTTACCGGGTAGTGCTTTGATGTGGATGTGAGTGCAGTTTATTGCACCCAGTACCTCCGGGTATTCTGCTACATGATGGAAGAGAAGCATATTGCTGGTCCTCTCCTTACGGGTATTGGAAAAGTAAATGTGCTCACCAGCATGTGGTAGAATGGCATCCAGGATCTGGTGGAGTACTCTGGATGCAGATGCCTGTGAGACCCCTATGATGTCCCCAGTTGGTCTTCAGAAAGTACCTGTAGCTAGTATTCTTAAGGCTCCACATACTTTGGTATCCACTGGGATGGGTTCCACTCTGTTGGCTCTAGGTCTGGGTTGACGCCAGCACAGCTCAATGATTTGCTGAAGTATGTCTCTGTGCACCCTGTAGCACTCTACTATCTCCAGATCATGTAGCCCCTGGCAAGTTACCCTGGGTCTGAACACTCTTCTCCTCCTCCTCCTTCGTCTGAGGCAGTTGTCAACATTATCCCACTCACCACCCTCAGCCTCTAGCACATACTGATGGATCAAAGCAAAGGCAGCCCTAACATTTTTCTGGTTAAAATTCCCCCACATGTGTATACCAATGGTGCAGAGTTTGTGGGAAAAAAAGATTGTAAGGTGTTTCCATAGGTTCATAGCTTCATAGGTGTGTACTAGGCTAATGGTCCTGGAGCTTTTACAAGCCTAGCCCATAGAATTACCCTGGCATCGTGCCACCCAACCTTAGTTCTCAGTGCCTCTGTTGAGTAAAGCCACTGGAGTGATCCCTGGGGAGAATTTTCTATTTCCCATCCACTCATCAAGATTTCTTTTGAACAGGACCAGTGAGGTGCGCTGCTTGACATGAATGGGAAGTCTTCCATAGCATGGGCAGTCTCTGGGTTATGAACCTGTCCCTCCAGCATGTTCTGCTGATTGTGGTAATGAGGTTGAGGTCTCTGGAGCGTGTGGTGTGGAGGGATTGGGATTTCTTTAGATGTGGCATTTCTAACAGAGCTGGGTCTAACATGGCTTTGTAAGTCAAGCAGAGATCACCTCTAAGTAAGCAATATGAGACAGAGAATAGTTGGAGTTTTTTGAGTCTGTCAGGACAAATGTTTAAGGCCTATGATCCTCTTTATGAGGTACTTTTGTGGCCACTCCAGTTGTTGCAGGTGTTTAGTGAGGTACATGCCAAATGGGGCATTGTACTCAATGATTGGCCTAATGAGGGAAGAGCAGAGGGAGACAATGACCTCTTTCTTCCTGGATGCAAAACCCTTAGTAATGAGATGTGCCGCATAGAATGACTTTCTGACCACAGTGGCAATGTGGTGGTCAAAAGAGAGGTTGCTGTCAACCTGTTTTCCCAGATCTCCTATAATGCCTTCTGTGTTTAGTGGACTACCATTGATGTGATAATTCATGGGAACTGGGTTTTTTCCAAAGGAGATGACGACACATTTTTTGGCATTGCGCTTAAGGCCATGGTTCTGACACCAGTTATTGGTCTCAGTGAGGCCTTTCTGTAAGATGTCAACATCACTTGGGGAGTTAATAATAGCTCCCAACTTGCAATCATCTGCTAACATTGTCAGCCAGAGTCCCTTCGTGTTGGCCTGGACTTCAGAGAAGTAGATACGAAACATAATTTATACTATTATACTACAGATGCTGCCTGCATGATTGGCTGACTATGATGCATTCCACCTGCTAGCTATGTAATTTGTTCTTCATTGCTTTTATTCTGCTATTTCCTTTTTTTTCCCCTTCTCATTTCTTCCTCTTTTAAGCCCCGATCTGCGCTATGCAAACCCAGTGCCCAAATGTAAACAGTCCTGCTATTTCTGTTTTTTTTTTTGTTTGTTTGTTTTAAACCCAGTGAGTGCCACACAAACCAGTTTAGCTAATGTAAACATTAAGAAATGGCCCTTTTTTTTACACGAACATGCTCTTAATTTCATGGAATAAGTCAGTACAGCCTCAGACACAACCCCTTGCTTAGCTGTGCTTAGCTAAGCTTATTTGGGGTCCATAGAGCTCCAGTGTGCTTACACCATGCATGACACACCACCTTTTCATGTCTGTTGCTCCTCCTGATTACACGATCTTGTTATAGCACCTACACGGTTAGGTGCAGTTTGGCACTTAGAATATTTTTCTGCTTCAGTAAATTTCCTCTCATTTGCATAGCCTACTGCCTTAGTCCATAGTTATTGCACTACCCCAGAACCTTTCCCCTTAACAAGCACTGTTCTCTGGTATTGGTTTGATTCTGCATGCCATAGACTATAATAGCAAAATGCAGATTTCCCTTAAAACTGAGTTTTCATGGTTTTTTTTTTTTTTTGGTATGATCCCATTTGCGTGCTGCTGCCCTATGCTTAAATGGCCGAGATTGGCCAAAAAAAAACTTTTATTTTTATAAAAATGAAACACTTTCCCATGCCAATGGCCATATATTTGGCCATTGGCATGCCTAAAGATTATAATACATGCTTTTATTTGAGCTGTCATGTCTCCATTTTAATTTTTGCAGAAATATATTCGGCTAGTAGCCGAATATATTTCTGCAACTAACACTATTCTGGCACAGATGCCTGCCTGCTTGTTGAATCACTAATTCACCTCATTTGCATGGTTTTCACCAGCAATTCAGGTAATTAGCATTATGCAGTAGAGTCCGTGCAGGAATAGTGTAAGCAGGCTTGTGCATGTCAGAACAGTAGTTTATTGGATCTCTCGGTGGCCATATTCCATGCAGGAGTGGCTATACTGTTACTGCATGGAAAAAAATGGTTATAGAATCCCAGGGTTTGTTTTTACATTCTTTATAGAGATCACGATACAGTGGGGATTTGGAAATTAACTTTTCTCCACTGTAGTACGATCTCGGAGTTGGTATATTTAATTTACAGAGGGTGTGTGTGGTGGGCAGAGCTCCCTAAATGGGGGAGGGTGCAGGGGGGGTTGCCCCCCCTGCAGAAACATGGTAAAGACTGTGTTTGCTGGTTTAGTTTTGCTTTAGTTGGAGGGGGTGCTTATGCACTGTACATTTCGATGTTATGGGCTACAGTGTTTCAAGGTTTCAGTAATCTGTGCTTTCTTTGTTTTCAAGTTTCAGTGTTTTGCATTTTTGATGTTCCGGTCTTGGTGTTTTATGATTCGATGCTTCGGTAATTCAATGTTTTAAAGTTGACACATACACACACACACACACACACACACACACACACATATATATATATATATTATATATATATATATGTATGCATGCTTCATGAGAGTACATAGGTGAGAAGACACTGCAAAGAAACCAGTCATATGCAGTGATCAATTGCATCAATTCAATATATCCATCAAAATTCTATTATTAATTAATCACCAAGAAATATTTTTTAATTACTTAAATATAAAGGACAGACCTACTGATTGCAAAAATGCTTAAACGTACAAGAAAACATTTAGTCCTTCAGTGGCATCTAGGGGTCAAAACTTGTAATTACAGGAAAATTATTTAGTGAAAAAGTGTCCCCCTAAGAAATAATCCAAAATTTGCCTTTTTGTACTGATTTGGTGTTAAAAACTCTGCCCGTGTCAGTAAAGGTAAAATATTGCCCCAGGGTGTTGTTTAACTTAATGTTTGAACAAAGCACTTATTCCTCTTAAGCATCGTGTCACTTAAATATAAAGGGGTCCATTGCCCAGATTGCCATGACATTTTACCAATATAAAACGTACAGCTCTAGCATCCCATCAGGTTAAGTATCCCATTCAGTTGTACATGAAATCAATTCAGTTGTACATGAAATCAACTGATTAATAATAAATACCTTACATTTTCCGAGTAGAAAAAGTTTTACGTTTTATGAACATATTTACAAAATGTACATGTGCCACATGGGAATACAGTCCTTAGATTTGTCATAAAAAAGTTTATTTTCTGATGTGGATTCTTAAAGTCTGCTAAATGTTGACAAACAGTTTTACCCATATGACTGGAAAAATGACAATTCTCAGGTATCAAATTAGTAAACAATGTGTCAGCTTTCACTATGTGCCAACTTTTATGATTTGCCAAATTTTAAAATTATTTTTACCAAACATTGTACTATATATTACGATAAAATCTGTAGCATGGGGGTGTTTCTACAATTTGTGGATTGTACCCCTATCAATAAATCTTTGGCTCAAATTTTGTGTCTGAAGCAAGATAGCCGCATCATTAGTACACATCTTCCTAAACCTCAAAAATTGTAAGTAAGGGATATTATCTATCACAAGGAGAGGGTGAAAACAGTCAGGTGTTAATGGAGAATTTTGAAGAAGAGTTTCCTGTATAGGGATTTAATTATAGTACCATCCATTTTTGTCATGCAAACATCAAGAAAATCAATTGCAAATATATTATATTTGACAGTAAAATTGACAGAGAAATCATTATTATTTAGAACAACAAACTACTGTAAAGTTCAAATATCGCCATCTCACAGAAGCCAACATTCATCTAAGTACCTGCACCATAGAGAAATAATAGATGCATATGCACATACATAAACAAAGAAATCCTGTCCAATATCTCCACTCTCTACAAATGAAAACAATGCTCCTAAGTAGACCTTTAGACTTTTACCAGGCATGGTGGAATAACTTGATATAATTGTTATTATGAGCATCTTCTAATTTAGAGACATGTCAGTGCTTTGAATTACTTGATTGAATTCTTATTATGAACATCCTTAAGTTTAGAGACTTGTAAGTTGTTTTCATTTCAGTAATCTTTGATCACAATTCCATCTGGGAATAGCTTGTTTCTGTCAACACCACAAAACATTTAATAAACAATATAAGCACTGCTGCAGAAAATAGTACAAATAACCTATACTTTGATGGCAGCTTTTCCAATGTTTCTCTTAACGTGGTCCACTTTTACAATAACTCACATTAATCTGTAGGTAATGCAGGCTTTAGTCAAGGCCGATGAGCTTCGATCACAAGGGCAAAGCAGTCATTTCCCTTCAGCAGATCTATAGTTTATATGTATGTCATTTGTTTGGTTAACCATTGTTTTGGTCAATACCTGAAAGTGCAGGATTGTTTGTTCAAACATCCGGTTTATCAAACAGACTTTATGTTGAATGTGTGGGTGATGCCCCTGCACTGGCCCAGTAATCAAGGAACCTCAATCCTCACCACTGGCAACAGTTAGGGGATGTACACACCGGGAGGATGACAAGTACACACAGTAAAGTACAATTTCTCTTAAGAGCACACAGAGATCATCATCAGTCTGGGGCTGGTTTCTCCCTCTTTCTCCGGATCCCCCAAAAGACTCCCCACTGGCACAGCTATAGGGTTACGATCTCAGCTAAGGGGCCAAGCCAAGACCTCCAGAACCCTCTCTATACAACCAGTGCTTCATGTCCCTCCTCAAGTACCTGACACACACACACTTTGAGATTTGATTTATATACAAACACACACACACACACACACACACACACACACACACACACACACACACACACACACACACACACACACACACACATGGGGAAGACTGGCACAGGTTTAGTAGTTATGCTCCCTGCTGCCCAGACTATAAGGCAGTTTCCACTGCCACCAACCCCTACTTATCAGCTACTTTAAGGCCCTTACAAATGGTGTCCAGTCCTACTGTATAATGTTGCTATTAATCCAAATGGTAGTCTGACCAAAACTTGCAATGCTATTTAGGAGTGGCCTGTACAGTGTTATCAAATACATATGCAAGTACTCTAAGTACTTAAATATGTCTCACAAATATCAGCCACAAAGATAGGTTTAAATATCTTTAATAATAAATAATAAAAGAACAAGACAATACTCAGTAAAATCAACACAGTAACTTAAGAGTTCAAAATCACAGGAAATATTTTAAAACAACATTGCAGGACAGTCTCAAATAAATGCAGAAAACATCTAAACCAAGCTTTACTATATTCCTATCTATATCTAAAAGAGATAATATGCTCTAATTCTTACTTACAGCAAGGCAAGTGCAGATGATGGTGATGATGAGTGGATGTCCTTGCTAGGTCCAAGACAAAATACAAAATGCACAGTCTCTCTCTGAGAGAGTTCTTAAATTAATATCACATTTTACTGCTGAGTTAGCTTGGATGACATCACTTTTTGTCATCGGACTTCAGCTCCCAGGCTAAAACAGAAACTAACAGAATTTAACATCTCTGTGTTAAAAATACATATCTCTCAGATGTTTGCCAATCTTGGAAGTCGTAAAACAATAAAACGCTTTTACATTTGAAACCTAGTAATTATTTCTCTTTCAAGATAATACAAAAACTTCTGTCTCTAGACATTGTGTCTACTACTGAAATGAAAGTGAGAGATAACATCCTTTGTTTATGGCCCAGCTATAAAGTAACTTAACCTCAACTGTTCTTAAGTTTTGCAGGATAATCTTTTATGTTCCAGCAGGGTACACTGTGGATATATCTTAGCTCAGTACATAACATACTGTTCTGTATAAATCATATCAATATTCACAAATGTCAGAAATATTTACAAAATTCCAGATAGCTGGGCTGGCAGTATTTCCTTATATCACAGTGTGCATTGCCAAGTAAGTGGGCTGTATACTAGGTGTGTGTGGGGGTTAGTGTTAGAATAAAGCACAGATAAGGGGTTAGATTAAGTTTGTGTCTGTGCAGTTATGAGCGAACAGGGTTATGGTTAGGTTAGAAGACAGATTTAGTGTATATATGCATGTGTGTGTGTGTGTGTAAGCCCCTCTGTTCCACCTTAGTAATACATGCTAACCCTAACCCTGCCTAATGTGCATCTTAATTTAAAAAAGCCCTTCCAATAACACTACCACTATTAAGACAAATTTTGAGATGAATGTGTTCAGGTAGTGTATCAGAAAAAGAAAATGTGTTTCCTTTTTCAATGTACTAAGTGTTGATGCATTGTTTGTATGATGTAATGAATAGCCAACAAGTTTTAGATGTCAACTAAGTGATGGATATAGATATAGAAATACCCTCGGAATCAGAAAGGATTGGCACACTGCAAAACCATTATCATAGCAGGTTTCTGCATTTTGCTATGTTTTTCAAATCTGCAGACTGCTCTATTACTGAGGTGTTCCCCTCATGAGAGATTCAGCCCAGACAGCAGTCTCCTGACCAAAGCTGCATGTTATTGTGACAGATGCAGTCTGGCAGAGTGGCTAATGCTACTTAACCATGTGCTCTCTCCTGAAAATGTCTATGGATCTCTGAATCACATGGTCAAGTAAAATCTTACTCTAGAAAGAAAAAGTAACTGCCATCAAAACACAGTTGTCACCTATTCATACTTACGGTAATACTCAAAGTACAAGTAAATTCAGCAAATACATATGAGTAGAGTATGTCTTAGTGTGTGTATGTGTGTGGACGTGCATGTGCATGCCTACAGGGGCATAAATGGGGCTGCATAAATTTGTGTGTGTTTGTGTGTGAAAGTGTGTGAGTGTGTGACTGTCAGATTGGTCACACTAAGGCAATTATGTAGGGAATCCTGAGTCTTGATATGTGTGTGTGTGTGTGTGTGTGTGTGTGTGTGTGTGTGTGTGTGTGTGTGTGTGTGTGTGTGTGTGTGTGTGTGTGTGTGTGTCTTTGTGTTGGACTGCATATGTGGGTGAATAGGTGAAGAGTGTATGCTAGTGTGTGAGGGGGTTTGCTTGTGGATGAGTATATATGGGTGCATTTGTGGGAATATCGAGGACTATGTATGACGGTGCATGGGAGACTGAATGTGTGTATGCCTGAGTGTACAGGATACATTTGGTAATGTGATGCTGGGACCTCTAGGAAGAACACTACCACAATCAGGTGCATTTGTGGGAATATCTGGGACTGTGCATGTGGATTCAAGGAAGACTGAATGTGTGTATGTCTGAGTGTACAGAATACCTTTGGTAATGTGATGCTAGGAACTCTTGGAGGAACACTACCACAATCATGTCTGTGAGGGCAAGTGTTTGATTTAGAGACATGGTAATGAGCTGATAATTATGGTGCTGTCCACAGCCTTGAAACAGATGTCCTTGACTGCACACATGTCTGCATAATTCAGGGTGGGGGCACATTCCACAGAGTGGGGTTCAGTGTTGCCATACCCACCGTGTAGCAGTATAACCATGATGTATAAAGATTGTGTTCTCACTGCCAACTTTTCACTGAACATCTAAGATGCATTGTGGGGGCAATAGCCATAGCCAGTACTCCATATCTCAGGGATGAGAGATGAACACCTTCACTGGTGATGCATTGATGTCTGTTGAGCAAGGCATCCCAGGCAGACATGTAGTAGATCCCCTGACAATGACACCACATGCTAAGGCAATTGTTGACTTCCATCATTTTCCATGTGTATAGAGCCATCATCCTAGGTGAGGATCAACTGCAGCTGAAAGCTATGAGAATACCCATGAGAGACACAGACTAGCTAAGCATATTCCTCCATCTGCATGCAGCCTGGTGGGGTATGTCCCTAGTCATACACACCTGCAGAAACTATGATGTCAACATTATGTGGACTGATACTCCTTGATTTGTGGAAATGTGTGTTAAGGCCTATTGTGTCAACCCACAGAGAGCTATCTGTGATATTTGTAGCCACTTGACACAGACATCAATGTGTCTCACGATTTAATCACCTCTGACTAAGAGGTATGATTTTGTGTTTTGCCTTGGGTGTTTGACCAGTGAGAGAGTGGGGCATGTAGTATTATGTGTACTGTGCACTCCAGAGGCAGGATTTTGTGAGGTGTCTGTTTGGCAATATGTCTGGTAAGGAACTGCACACATGCAGGTGTGTGTGATATGGACATAGGTGGCACAAAATGTGAGCTGTGCATATTGGTATAATGCTCATTGTCATATGTAATGACTGTTGTTGGAAACACCATGACAGCAAGGTTTGAAATGCAGTCACATCTGTCACACATTGTGTTTGTGCGTCATAGGAGTTGAGGGGTGGGGACACTCCCAACATCTCAGCAGCAGGAACTGCAAAGTTAGGGTCAGGCTGCCATACCCTTGGGGTTTACAGCCTGATATACAGTGTGGATGCCAATGCGTGCATAGATGACTTGTTCAACTTTGTTAACATTACATTGGCCTCGCAAGCGTATGATGCCTGTCATGCAACTAGACAGCACACTGGTTGTTGTGTGACATGATGTGGGAACACAAACGTATTTTGGGTGCATAACTGTACAGTATGACATGCCTAGGACATGTGGACACAAATTGGCCAAAGATGGCCTGTCCGTTGCAGTACGCCTCACAGCCATGTCATGCAGATATCCACCAGTAATCTGTTGAAGGGCAAGATGCATGACTAGCTGTCAAATTGTCATCTACGATGGCTCACTGCCAGTGTGTTGATTGTTACAACAAGACTTGACATCTATGTCAATGAACATTGTGCATTATATTGTGGTGCTACAGCAGTTTGACTAATCCCCCTCTTGTCAGTTCCCTATTGACATACCACCAACCCTGGAACAGATGGCATAAGACATGCAAAAGCCAACTGAGCGCCCAGATTGCTAATCAAAGCATCTACTTGGAAAAGGGCACGAGAAGCCTACAGAGCCTTTCATGATGTGGGACAGCTATGTAGATGAGCAAACAGGCTATGTCCTGGTTGTCATCATGGGCTTACTAGTAATGTTTTGCATGTGATGGCATAAAACTTATCAGAGCATGGTATCCTATGTGAGAGTGGTGTTGGTGAGACCAGCAGTAGTAGTTGCCAGCCACCGTCAATTCCATGGATTCCCATGCTTAACACAGTCTTCACAAGGTAATTGTGTCCCTTCAGTAGACACCACTTGGGTAGTGTCCTACTGCAGAATACCTGTATAAACCTCCCACCTTACCTTCACAGGGTATACATATTACACTTCCCTAATGCATTTGTCTGCACTTTGTACAGACACCTTGGATGACTCTCTTCTTGGAACATGCTGGAAGCAACTGCAGTACTTAGCTGCACAAAGGACAACTAGCATGTAGTGCAAAGCAGTGTCCCCAGATCTCTGGGTCATGTGACATGAAATGCCATGAGGGGAGCTAGCATGGATACTAGCAGTAACACTGTTGTACACCTACTGACAGTGGACCACACACTGTTTGTTATGCTCAAGGCCATATCATCCCTACCAACTCTAACTGGTGGACCCCTTTGAGTGTTACACTATGGAATGGATGATGGGAATATTTCTCACTCTGCCTACCATGGCCTGACAAGGTGTTTGACAATATTAGACCTTGATGAAAACTTTGTAGGTTATCTACAGAGAGTTACATCAGCTGGTGGATAGGTAAGTGTCTGACATTCTTAATCTGGTAAGAAAGCATTGGTGGACCTATGCTGCAATGACGTCAGTCACCAGTGGATTTCCCCAGACATCATTAATGGCATACCCCTTCTAGCCATTCCTTCTCTGCAGACACAGCCACTGTCAGCGACCTCTAACAAACTACATTAGTAGGTAATTGCATATCAGGAGCTGTCACTGAATCCCACACAGAACCAACAGTTATCCAGGATGGCCTGAGACACACATTCAGTTGTTGTCTAAGCCAATGACAAATACTAAATGCTAACAATGCATACAGTAGTATGGAAAGTCATCCACCCCTGGGTAATATAGTAGTGTCCACACACCACACACAGTTAAGCCATTACTCATGGACCTATGGACACAGAGAGTAATGTAACCTTTGACTTTCACTGGTCAGTAAGTAGTGGGGATGCATTCAGTGTTGTACAACCTAAATAGAAATGTATGTGATGTAACTCCCAGACTGTCATTGCTATACTGAATGTGGCACTCATCACACCTATCATTGTGTACAATGGCACCTTTGCTATGTCACTACACAGGCATATCTTACAACTGTAGCAGCCACACAGGTTCCATGGTACCCCAATACACATTGCAGATATATCCTAGGGAGATCATGTCAAGACCATACATGTACTGTCTCTCTCATAAATGCTTTGGAGGGGATGTGAATGTCTGCCATATAGGGAGGTATCAGATACCACTGTGGTATAAATATGCTGGAGAGACAGGTATGTAATGCAGACAGTACACCCTATATGTAACAGCCCCCCCATGCATATGAAGCACATATCTGTTGTGACACACATCATGTTCAGATTACATGATAGAATGCAGAACAAGACAATCATAGCTGTTGTCAGACAAATGTCTGTACTGGACACAGGAAATCTATAGATGGGTAATCTCCAGCACCACAGCTTGTAGATGTGTTAGCTCCCAAAACCCTGGTGAGACTTATCAAGGGTATCAGACCTTTTCACAGATTAGGGATGCATGAGTACGCTGAATGATGCCATCTATTGCCCTTGTTAGCCTGTTATACACATATGGACCTATGGAGCCATGCACCTATAGTGCTCTACCTTGCTGAAGACATATTTCTTTTGTGCTGACATTCTATCCTGTGCTCTGACATCAATTGCTTTATTGCCACTGTGTACCCATAGATGTCTCCAACAGAGTCCTGAAACAGAAACAGAAACACGTTCATGACACACCTTTCATTGTGTAAGTATACAGCCATTACAACATCATACAACATAAGGTACCCACAATTATTTGACTTACTCATTACAAACTTCAGCATACAGTATCTGTCAGTAACCACTACAAGTGGCATGGCAAAACAACAATGCATTACACAAGTACATGTTAATGTATATAACCACCCTGTGCATCAGACACATAGCTTCATTTCCCTGCATCAGTTAGAAGGATGACAGGGGTGTGGCACAGGTATCATCAGTTGCACAGGATGACAAGGATCACAGGGATGTGGCACAGGTATCATCAGTTGCACAGGGTGTTGTGTGGGGGTTCAGGAGGTCTAGGCTGACCCAAAAGGTTGACAGCATGTGTCTGTAGATGACCTTCATTTGATTGTGGTGTGTGAGTGTGTGCATGTACAAAGTCAAGCTCAGTGCTAGCCCTAAATTTGTGCATGTTGGACAGCTTTGAACTGTGCATAGTTGAGCTGACATTTCACCTTCTCTGGCCCCAAACACAGGAACTGTTTCTGCCAGGACTTGCACTGGAACCTCCAAGCCCAAGGTCAGAAGTGGTACTAGTACCTGATGGTGACTGCTGTCTGCTGGAACCATGTCCTATACGGGGACGCCCAGGACCATGAGCCCATGGCCTGCCACATCTTGGTGTTGACAGTACAGTCCCCTATGTAGTGCTGGATGTATTGCCACTATGGAAGCATGATTATGCATGACCACTTGGACTCTCAGCAGATCATGTTGCTGACCTACATCCATGAGGTTGACGCTGAACTCCAACCACATGTTCCAGCACAGACACTGTTCATTCCAAGACAGATACTCTCTCAGCCCACCTGCTTTCCACTGCATCAGTGAACTGACCCAGGGTGTCACCAATGTGGTGGAGGCAGTCACAAATGTCAGACTGTGTTGCATCCATAACCCTGAGCATACATCTCGAGTTCCTTTCAGAATGTGCCTGTGTCTCCATGATGGCCCAAAACATGCACCGAGTGAACCATGATGTGACATCTGCAACAGGTGGTGAAAGGACACCGGGCCTCCTATGAGCAGCCCTATCAATCCACCTGTGTGGAACCTGTGTAGAACCTCACCAGCTCTCTGGCTATGGCCAGTGTCTACACTCACTGGAGCCATAGATACCACACTTTCCTGTTCAATGTCTCCACCCTCTGAATGTCCAATATCTGTGGCCTCTGGGGAATGGGTATGTGTAGGCATACTGACTGTGTGCAGTGACAATGAGGGCAGAAGAGTAATATCAACCTCTGAGACAAATTCAGCCCCTGAAACCCCCACCTGTGCCTCATCATGGCCACCATCATCATCACAGTCTGACGAGACACTGACATTGGGTTGGTTACCTGTGATAAGAAAGGAAAAATCTATATACATTAATACCTCCACTATTATTCTCTGCAGTACTATTTTGCAATATATGTACAGCTCTATACACTGTTGGCACCATTACAGACCTGCTGAAACCCCAACCTCATATAGCAGGATAAGAGGACATTACTTTTCCCACAAACAGCTGTAGTTACTTGTAAATAATAGCTCTTTACACAGCAATCTCATCAGCAATAATGAGGTACACTGTTGACTTTTGTGAAGACTTTGCACAGTTGACACATATGGCAATCTGTAATGTCCTGATAATACTGTCATATCTATCAATGTGGTCACACCTACAAGGCATACATATGACATATGACTCTAACATATGTACAGTCTGAAAATATCTGTGCAGTTGGTAATCATGCTGACAGTACACCAATCCAGAAAGGAGGCCTGTGATGACACTTTAGGGATTACATTGCTATAAACTTACATCTATAACAAAACAGGGTTGTGCTTACCAGAAGCAGGACCCCAGCCTTATCAGATACCTGATGGACCCTGGAAAACTGAGGGAGGGGTAATGTCAGTGACACCAAATGTTGCACCACAACATGGTAATACATCCACATATCTCACATTTACAGTATCTACTGTGTTAATTGTTATATCAGTCAACATCTGAGCATGAGAGTCAAACTGCAGTTAAACCTTCCCCCCAAAGAACAAAGACCTGACACTGACGTAAGAATATGTACACCTTGACACACTAAATGCTACAGTATTACAATGGTGATCAAACTAAGCTTACCTGCATGTTCCTCTTCCATGGAAACTGTGGCACCCACATCCATGATGGGTGTGATGGATGCCTGGGAGCTGTCACGTGTGCCTACATTCACCAGGAAATCCTCAGTGGCTGAGATTGGTTGTTCCACTGCAGGCCATCTATTGGTGATGCCACAAACCCTGGCTACATCTCTTCCTCTGCTGCATGCAATACTGATCATGTCTGTTGCTCGGTGTCGAACCTACTTATGTGTCATGCTCTGATGACCTCTGGCATTCATGTTATGGACAAGGTCAGCCCACAATGCTTCCCCCTGTTCCCTGTTTTGCCTCCCCCCTGACAGTAGGAGTTCATAGTGTTGCCGGAGGCCTTCAAGTATAATATCATTCTCCACATCCATGAAAGGTGCATGGCATCTCGGGTACATGTTTCTTGAAAGATAACAGAATGGAAACCCATGTCAGGATCACATATGTGGAGGTATGCAATGTATAGCTACAGCAAGAACAGAATGGCTTTCAGTATCCACGGATTGATCACACATCATATTCCACAGCATACAAACATACTAAGTGTGTGGATACAACTAAGATACTAGCAATAGTCAGCTATTCCTATGTGTCCCATGACAGATACAGATTCTGCTGTATGATCATGCATCCAACACTGGAGTCTATTGTAGTGTGTCCTCTAGGGGCAATCCCCCTGATAATATGTCTAAACAACAGTGCCAAACAAATAGCAGTGTGCTATTACAACCACTATATAGGGACAGTCCCACAAGACCAGTGTGCCACACTGACAAAAAACTTTCCACACGATGTATTGTACATCCTCTGTAGGTGTAACAAATTGGGCGATCAATGGCATGTCATTATCACAGTTCTAAGAAGGGCTTAATGCTGTAATTCATATTCCCCATAAGTATATTCACTCATCTGCATCATGTTGTAAACAAAAAAGGCTACATACCTGCTAGAGTGCAAAACTCCTCTGTTGATATGTGGTGATATTTAAATTTTTGCAAATGTATGTTCTGTGTGCAGAAAGTCTCATGTAGAATGATTCCCCATAGCCAGCAAGTTTGCCTTTTAACATGCTTCATATTCACAGGTGATTGCCTCTTAACCAATCTGTGGTTCTGAAATGCTAATTGCAGCCAACACAGTTGATTTGCACTATCAGCCAATGGCATGCAACCACAGTATAAGATATAATTTCTTCATGTAGATTAGAAGCCCTTTCTGATATGTTGTGCTGGGCATTACTTGGGTGAGGAGACTACATCATCACAGAGGGTAGGTCTGTAGCAGTTACTTTTAATTGAAATGTGTGTGCTACAGCTGCAGCTGCTGCAGGCCCTAGGCATAGGCAGTGAGTGTGAACACTTTGGAGGACAACAAGCTGTAGGAGTAACTGTGGGAACTGTGTCTGTCTTGTTGTAGAGGCATAGCCAGAGTGAGGGTACCCATTCCACTCCAATTAAGGCATGTGTTTATGGTATGTATGTTAGGCAATGGTATCATTAACAGAGTACTAGGCAACATGTTTGTTGTGTCCTTGAGCAACATAGGGGATAAATATAACATTATGTCCACCATTTGGGCAACTGTCAGGTCACATGTTACAGTCTGGTACTCATTTGGAAAGTGTATGCTGGCAGTCCTTGTTACAAGGAGGGGTGTCATATGTGTATGTTAGTTGTGCAGCTGTAATAATCTGCACTGTGAGTTTGAAAGAATTACATACTGCACTCTGATATTAGGGGGCCTTATTTGCATTACCTAAGTTAAAATTCTCTGTGAATGCATATTAATGCATGACATGACACTTTATGTACTTATAGTTTTGCTATACGGATATGTGAAGTATGTTCCTATCTGCAGGCCTCTGACTTCCATCAGTGAAAAGCAGACATTTCATTTGAAATACATTGTGTGGATAAAGAGTGCATGACTCAGGCATTAATTTCTGGCTTCACAATAATATAATTGGAATGCTACACACCACTGAATTCGAACCCAGGACTATGTGTGGCAAAATGTATTGTTTGCAGGGCATTTAACAGACTGACCTACTGAGTCATTGTTACAGCAGGTGTATTTGCAAAACATAAGTACACACATACAGGCTGTGACATACATTTTTACACCCATTATTATGTGCATGGCTTTATATGGATGTATTTCTGCACCAGGGTCCCATTTGAATTTGTATTTGCCAGTAATGCCTTAGTAGGTGTATTTGTAAATGTTGCTGATAAAAGTGGACATTTACCTGCTATTAGAGATCTCGCTTACAGCCATTACTCTGTGTTTGGCTTTCTAGTGGTGTACTCTTGCACCAGACTCCAAGGTATACTCCCAATTTTTCCCCTACTCTTTAAGCAAGTTTGCGTAACAACACATGATATGCAGCTCTGCTTAAACTCGCTTAATGACTGTAACCTGCAGTTACTATATTTTGCTTAAAGCACCTGTTTTATTTAATAGCTGTGTGGCGTGGCACACTGATGCAGTGGTCTGCAGATGTGAGGGTCTTGGGTTTGAAGTAGGGGACAGTGCTTATTTTGTATATCAATATAGCTCCATTTAGCTGAGTTAGAGAAGCTGCACAACAAGCTGCATTGCGCAGCATCACACAAAAATATATAAAGAAAAGAAAATGGGGAGATAGGAAAGTGGTGACATGGGGTGCAAGCATGGGGGAAAAACATAGTGAAACACAGGTAGATATGTGCAGGAAGCGTGTAGGAAAGAACATTAGGTTCATAGGTTGGTACTAGGCTATTGGCCCTAGGGTCTATACAAGCCTATCCATAACAATTCCCAGGCTATTTCTTACCACAATATTTACTTCCCTGGACCCCTGTCTAGCAGGGTGACTGATGTGATCCATGAGATACATTTTCTATCTCCCATCAAATCAGCAAGGTTCCTTTTGAAGAGGGCCAAAGAGGCGCTCTGCTTGACATGCACGGGCAGTCTATTCCAGAGTCTGGAGAGTCTCTGGGTCAGGAACCTATCCCTCCAGCATGTTTTGTTCATTGTGATGACAAGGTTTAGATCCCTGGAGCATGTGGCTCTGAGGGATTGGGATTTCTTTAAGTGTAGCATGTCCTACAGCTCTGGGTTTGACATTGCCTTGTATGTTAAGCAGAGATTGCCTCTAAGTAGACAATATGTGAGAGAGTATAGCTGGAAATTTTTAGACAGTCAGCATAGGGCATCTGCTTTAGGCCTGTGATTCTTTTAATGAGGTATTTCTGTGGCCTTTCCAGTTATTGCAGATGTCTTGAGAGGTACATACCAAATGGGGCATTGTATTCTATAATGGGTCTAATGAGGGGTGAGTACAGTGGGACAATGACCTTATTTTTTCTGGAAGAAATGCCCTTAGTGATGAGGTGTGCCACATAGGATTTCCTGACTGTTATGACAATGTGGTTATTGAAGGTGAGACCACTGTTCACCTGTGTCCCTAAGTCTCTTATCACACTTTCATTGTTTAGTATACTGCCATCTATGCGGTAATTCACGGTTACATGTTTTTTCCCAAAGGGGATAACTATACATTTCTTGGCATTGAGCTTGAGCACATGGCTCTGGCACCAAGCATCTGTTTTTTTTGTAAGGCCTTTTTGTAGAATATCCACATCATTTGGGGATTCAATAATGGCTCGCAGTTTGCAGTCATCTGTGAACATTGTTAGCCAGAGTCCCTTAGTGTTGGCCTGTACTTCAGAGAAGTAGATGCCAAACAAGAGCTGTCCCAAGACTCAACTCTGAGGTACTCCACTTGTCACTTGTCTGGAGCTGGATTTGGAGTTGGCTACTTTTACAGTGTGGGTTCTGTCAGTAAGCCAATTGACAACCCATTGAGTGATGTAGAATTAATGCCCAGCTTATAAAGTTTATCTGTGATTCCAGAGTGGAGAATGGCGTCAAAGGCCTTGACAAGGTCCAGATAATCTGTGTGGACCACCTTACCCTCGTCCATGGCTCTGGTGACTGATTCAAAGAAGTCAATCAAGATCAAGAGACAAGATCATCCCTTCAGGAGCCCAAACTGGGTGGGGTCTAGTGTTTGATGGTTGCCAATGTCTTTGTTTATAAGTTCCATGATAATACGGTCTATGGCCTTGCAGATCAGGCTCGTCAGACTGATTGGGCTGTAGTTCCCAGGATCCCAGATGGATCCCCCCTTGTGGAGTGGAATAACTGTAGCTGTGTGCCACTCAGTGGTCACTAAGCCTGAAATGAGGCCATGATTAAACATGACACTTAGGTGAGGTGCCAGTTCATTTTGTAGTTCATGTAATACACAGCCCGGGATGTCTTCTGGTCCCATGGATGCTGTATTCTTAGCTTTGGTGAGTGTGTTTTTACCTGTGTGACCATTATTACCAGAATTTGGCAATCTTTCTGTATTGAGATGGGTCCTTTAGGGGGTGCAAGGGGACTGAGGTTGGCACTGAATCGATCTATCAGGATATTGGCAATATCCTTGGGATCAGTATATTTAATGCCATTCTGTTGTAGCTCAGAGCAGATCTGAGCATTGCCATTTAGATTCTTGACATTGCTATAGAATGCCTTGTGGTTGTCTTTGGAATCTTTGGCAATTTTATTTTCATAACTAGCTTTGGGGGATTTTATGAGGAATTTCAGCTTCTTACTAAGGCTGGTAAGGGGGAAATAGCTATCCATTTCTTGTGCAACAACTGTCCACTTTGACAGAATTTGTAGATGATTTTGGAGACTCACCCCCCAGAGAGAGAGAGAGAGAGAGGTGAGGACAACATAATTGCATTGTTAAGCCAGTTGGACCAAATTATGTATGTCCAGTGGACATGTGTGCAAAATGGAGAGCTATGTATGGGACATTATTTTTTTGGGGGGCAGATGCCCATTTTTTTTAAGGTGAGAGTGGAATGTTGGGGAAGAGACATAGGTACATGTGGAGGAAGTAAGTTGGGTAGGTGAGGAGGCTTTTGCAGACAGACAAGACAGCAGACAGGGGTGGTGTGTGACACAAGAGGGGGTGAACACATTGGATGGGGAGGGTGTTGTGGAATCTCAGTTGAATGTGCCTCCACAAGGTAGCAGTGTGACTCACATCCCCACTAATGGGACTGTTGGCACTGCTCTGTCACTGCCCTGAGGGTGGCAGTGGTGAAGGCTGGGCTCTGGAGTGAGCTTGCCCCACCAGGGTGGCCAGCATGCTCTCTATGTAATGCAGACGTCATCCAAACACATGGTAGATGATCCCGCTCACCTGACAGTTCATCACGGGTGACAAGTCCCTCTCCACTACCATTCCCAGAGGGGGGCCCCATCTCTATCCCATGGGGCAGTACTACCCAATGCCACAGGTAGTGCAGGGGCAGTAAAGGGGTCACCTCCAGGTTGGGTTCCAGACGTGCCGGGACTCCATGCCATGGCCATAGGAGGCAAGGTAGGTGGATCATGAGGAACCAGCCGACCTTGACATGCTGTAGTAAATTAGTCATAACAATAAGTTAAGGTTAGTAATAACCAAACCAATGTTAGTATTAACAGGATAGAATGTAATATTTATTAATCCAAATACATATTAAGGTATATTACGTGTAACACGACATTAAGTAACACAACAGTAAGTGTGTTAACCACAAGCCAGTACGAATTAAACCATAAGGCCAACAAAACAGTTTAACAAAATACATGCATATTAAATCATAATAATAAATACAATTATAAATTAAAGAAGATAAGGGGTGGGGAGAGAGAGAGGAAAACATACAATTAGTTACCTCACAGGTAATATTACTACACAGAGTACTACTATATACTTCTACAGGTGTGCAGTGTCAGCTGTGAGTACAGTGACTACAATTCTTCTACAGCTGAAGTAGCATGTACATACCTCTCAAGCTGTTAGCATTGGACAGTATTGGACAAGCACTAACAAATGCAGGTACACAACTACACAGAACAGTTTCACAAAATGTGGACTTACATAAGTACCAAGCTGTTCTGTAAATGGATTTGAAAATATATGGCATTCCAGGTAATCATTTATCTGGTAATCATGAAAAAGAGTAGCTAGCTGTAATTACATTATAAAAAATCATGACAGCTGAGAGGTTAGTTTGTATGCATTAAGTAAAATAGACAACTGTCATGCCTTAGTTGGCAGGCATGGGAGTAGAACCCAAAAGATGTGACTGTAAGGGACATCTGCAAATAGTGTAATGATTGAAGCAATTTAGAACAGACATGAAATGAATACAGCCCTACTACAAATTATAAGACAGATTTATTTTGGAAAACACAATGCTGCTTAATACTTTATTGGTACAGGTATTTATTATCTGTGAAGTCTACATACAATATCTGCCCATAAAGTGGGCTGCCTCACCCATATACCTTTTGTTTGTGGAGTGGGAGGAAAAGAGAGCATTATGTGACTGAAATTGGCCTGGAGACAGCTTGAACCATACTATGAGTTAAGCAATGCATTTTTCAGGCCATTACTTTCCATTACATTTACATTCTACAGTTATTACAGTTTTACACTTGACTGCAGCAATCTTACTGTAAACATACAATGAATACTCAGAAACAGCTCCTCGGGGTCCTGCAGAGTGGTGCTAGCAGCAGAGAACTGAGAAAAGCCACTACTTTCCTGATCTAAGTATTTTTTTGCTGTTTTACCTGAGAGACCTTCCTTTTCTTACTTTGAATAAGTTAAACTGCTTTATTACCTGTTTTTTTGCATTGTACATTATCTGCACTTAGTTACATTTGGTCGAAAGTTTGTTGTTAAATTTAACTGGTGAGGCTACCCAATAAAGTGAGCTAGCCTGTGTAAGTGATTCATTACTGCATTTCCTACATTTCTGTGTACTTTTTAACCTAAAAATCAAAAAAAAAAAAATATATATATATATATATATATATATATATATATATATATATATATATATATCCTTGTTTTCCTGCCTTTCTCGAATAGTTTAGACCAGTATACAGGCTTTGCTGTATTCTGGACTGTGGTGTAGTTCCTGTGTTGTCCATTACCTTACTTGGATAGAAGGAAGTTTCTTTGCTCACCAGTGGGAGTGGGGAGCCTTGAGCAGCCTATCTGCCCCTGAGGGAGTGACATCAGCACAAGAGCTTGTAGTAATTGGTCGTTTTGGACCATTTCCAGCTCTTTTGAAGTTCCCTGTTTAAAATCCGCCCCTGAGCCTTTTTTTCTGGCTGTACTACTCAGAAACAGCTCCTTGTGGTCCTGCAGAGTGGTGCTAGCAGCAGAGAACTGAGAAAAGCGACTACTTTCCTGATCTAAGTATTTTTTGCTGTTTTTACCTGAGAGACCTTCCTTTTCTTACTTTGAACAAGTTTAAACTGCTTTATTACCTGTTTTTTGCATTATACATTATCTGCACTTAAAGTTACATTTGGTCGAAAGTTTGTTGTTAAATTTAACTGTTGAGGCTACCCACTAAAGTGAGCTAGCCTGTGTAAGTGATTCATTACTGTTTTTCCTGCATTTTTGTGTACATTTTAACCTAAAAAACAAAAAAAAAACAAAAACATATCCTTGTTTTCCCACCTTTCTTGACTAGTTTAGACCAGTATACAGGCTTTGCTGTATTCTGGACTGTGGTGTAGTTCCTGTGTTGTCCATTGCCTTACTTGGATAGAAGGAAGTTTCTTTGCTCACCAGTGGGAGTGGGGAGCCTTGAGCAGCCTATCTGTCCCTGAAGGAGTGACCTCAGCACAAGAGCTTGTAGTAATTGGTAATTTTGGACCATTTCCAGCTCTTTTGAAGTTCCCTGTTTAAAATCCACCCCTGAGCATTTTTTCTGGCTATACTACTCAGAAACAGCTCCTCGTGGTCCTGCAGAGTGGTGCTAGCAGCAGAGAACTGAGAAAAGTGACTACTTTCCTGATCTAAGTATTTTTGTTGTACCTGAGAGACCTTCTTTTTCTTACTTTGAACAAGTTTAAACTGCTTTATTACCTGTTTTTTGCATTGTACATTATCTGCACTTAAGTTACATTTGGTCGAAAGTTTGTTGTTAAATTTAACTGTTGAGGCTACCCACTAAAGTGAGCTAGCCTGTGTAAGTGATTTATTACTGTTTTTCCTGCATTTCTGTGTACTTTTTAACCTAAAAAACAAAAACAAAAAATCCTTGTTTTCCCACCTTTCTCGACTAGTTTAGACCAGTATACAGGCTTTGCTGTATTCTGGACTGTGGTGTAGTTCCTGTGTTGTCCATTGCCTTACTTGGATAGAAGGAAGTTTCTTTGCTCACCAGTGGGAGTGGGGAGCCTTGAGCAGCCTATCTGTCCCTGAAGGAGTGACCTCAGCACAAGAGCTTGTAGTAATTGGTCGTTTTGGACCATTTCCAGCTCTTTTGAAGTTCCCTGTTTAAAATCCACCCCTGAGCATTTTTTCTGGCTATACTACTCAGAAACAGCTCCTCGTGGTCCTGCAGAGTGGTGCTAGCAGCATAGAACTGAGAAAAGTGACTACTTTCCTAATCTATGTATTTTATGCTGTTTTACCTGAGAGACCTTCCTTTTCTTACTTTGAACAAGTTTAAACTGCTTTATTACCTGTTATTTGCATTGTACATTATCTGCACTTAAAGTTACATTTGGTCGAAAGTTTGTTGTTAAATTTAACTGTTGAGGCTACCCACTAAAGTGAGCTAGCCTGTGTAAGTGATTTATTACTGTTTTTCCTGCATTTCTGTGTACTTTTTAACCTAAAAAAAAAAAAATATATATCCTTGTTTTCCCGCCTTTCTCGACTAGTTTAGACCAGTATACAGGCTTTGCTGTATTCTGGACTGTGGTCTAGTTCCTGTGTTGTCCATTGCCTTACTTGGATAGAAGGAAGTTTCTTTGCTCACCAGTGGGAGTGGGGAGCCTTGAGCAGCCTATCTGTCCCTGAAGGAGTGACCTCAGCACAAGAGCTTGTAGTAATTGGTCGTTTTGGACCATTTCCAGCTCTTTGGAAGTTCCCTGTTTAAAATCCACCCCTGAGCATTTTTTTCTAGCTATACTACTCAGAAACAGCTCCTCGTGGTCCTGCAGAGTGGTGCTAGCAGCATAGAACTGAGAAAAGTGACTACTTTCCTTATCTAAGTATTTTTTGCTGTTTTTACCTGAGAGACCTTCCTTTTCTTACTTTGAACAAGTTTAAACTGCTTTATTACCTGTTTTTTGCATTGTACATTATCTGCACTTAAAGTTACATTTGGTCGAAAGTTTGTTGTTAAATTTAACTGTTGAGGCTACCCACTAAAGTGAGCTAGCCTGTGTAAGTGATTTATTACTGTTTTCCTGCATTTCTGTGTACTTTTTAACCTAAAAAACAAAAACAAAAAATATCCTTGTTTTCCCACCTTTCTCGACTAGTTTAGACCAGTATACAGGCTTTGCTGTATTCTGGACTGTGGTGTAGTTCCTGTGTTGTCCATTGCCTTACTTGGATAGAAGGAAGTTTCTTTGCTCACCAGTGGGAGTGGGGAGCCTTGAGCAGCCTATCTGTCCCTGAAGGAGTGACCTCAGCACAAGAGCTTGTAGTAATTGGTCGTTTTGGACCATTTCCAGCTCTTTTGAAGTTCGCTGTTTAAAATCCACCCTGAGCATTTTTTTCTGGCTATACTACTCAGAAACAGCTCCTCATGGTCCTGCAGAGTGGTGCTAGCAGCAGAGAACTGAGAAAAGTGACTACTTTCCTGATCTAAGTATTTTTTGCTGATTTTACCTGAGAGACCTTCCTTTTCTTACTTTGAACAAGTTTAAACTGCTTTATTACCTGTTTTTTGCATTGTACATTATCTGCACTTAAAGTTACATTTGGTCGAAAGTTTGTTGTTAAATTTAACTGTTGAGGCTACCCACTAAAGTGAGCTAGCCTGTGTAAGTGATTTATTACTGTTTTTCCTGCATTTCTGTGTACTTTTTAACCTAAAAAACAAAAAAAAAAATCCTTGTTTTCCCACCTTTCTCGACTAGTTTAGACCAGTATACAGGCTTTGCTGTATTCTGGACTGTGGTGTAGTTTCTGTGTTGTCCATTGCCTTACTTGGATAGAAGGAAGTTTCTTTGCTCACCAGTGGGAGTGGGGAGCCTTGAGCAGCCTATCTGTCCCTGAAGGAGTGACCTCAGCACAAGAGCTTGTAGTAATTGGTCGTTTTGGACCATTTCCAGCTCTTTGAAGTTCCCTGTTTAAAATCCGCCCCTGAGCATTTTTTTCTGGCTATACTACTCAGAAACAGCTCCTCGTGGTCCTGCAGAGTGGTGCTAGCAGCAGAGAACTGAGAAAAGTGACTACTTTCCTGATCTAAGTATTTTTTTTTTGCTGTTTTACCTGAGAGACCTTCCTTTTCTTACTTTGAACAAGTTTAAACTGCTTTATTACCTGTTTTTTGCATTGTACATTATCTGCACTTAAAGTTACATTTGGTCGAAAGTTTGTTGTTAAATTTAACTGTTGAGGCTACCCACTAAAGTGAGCTAGCCTGTGTAAGTGATTTATTACTGCTTTTCCTGCATTTCTGTGTACTTTTTAACCTAAAAAAACAAAAAAATATATATATATATATATATATATATATATATATATATATATATATATCCTTGTTTTCCCACCTTTCTCGAATAGTTTAGACCAGTATATTCTGCACTGTGGTGTAGTTCCTTTGTTGTCCATTGCCCTACTTGGATAGAAGGAAGTTTCTTTGCTCACCAGTGGGAGTGGGGAGCCTTGAGCAGCCTATCTGTCCCTGAGGGAGTGACCTCAGCACAAGAGCTTGTAGTAATTGGTCGTTTTGGACCATTTCCAGCTCTTTTGAAGTTCCCTGTTTAAAATCCGCCCCTGAGCGTTTTTTCTGGCTATACTACTCAGAAACAGCTCCTCGTGGTCCTGCAGAGTGGTGCTAGCAGCAGAGAACTGAGAAAAGTGACTACTTTCCTGATCTAAGTATTTTTTGCTGTTTTTACCTGAGAGACCTTCCTTTTCTTACTTTGAACAAGTTTAAACTGCTTTATTACCTGTTTTTTGCATTGTACATTATCTGCACTTAAAGTTACATTTGGCCGAAAGTTTGTTGTTAAATTTAACTGTTGAGGCTACCCACTAAAGTGAGCTAGCCTGTGTAAGTGATTTATTACTGTTTTTCCTGCATTTCTGTGTATTTTTTAACCTAAAAAACATAAAAAACAAAAAAATCCTTGTTTTCCTGCCTTTCTCGACTAGTTTAGACCAGTATACAGGCTTTGCTGTATTCTGGACTGTGGTGTAGTTTCTGTGTTGTCCATTGCCTTACTTGGATAGAAGGAAGTTTCTTTGCTCACCAGTGGGAGTGGGGAGCCTTGAGCAGCCTATCTGTCCCTGAAGGAGTGACCTCAGCACAAGAGCTTGTAGTAATTGGTCGTTTTGGACCATTTCCAGCTCTTTTGAAGTTCCCTGTTTAAAATCCACCCCTGAGCATTTTTTCTGGCTATACTACTCAGAAACAGCTCCTCGTGGTCCTGCAGAGTGGTGCTAGCAGCAGAGAACTGAGAAAAGCGACTACTTTCCTGATCTAAGTATTTTTTTGCTGTTTTACCTGAGAGACCTTCCTTTTCTTACTTTGAACAAGTTTAAACTGCTTTATTACCTGTTTTTTGCATTGTACATTATCTGCACTTAAAGTTACATTTGGTCAAAAGTTTGTTGTTAAATGTAACTGTTGAGGCTACCCATTAAAGTGAGCTAGCGTGTGTAAGTGATTTATTACTGTTTTTCCTGCATTTATGTGTACTTTTTTACCTGAAAAACAAAAAAAAGAAAAAAAATATATCCTTGTTTTCCTGCTTTTCTCGACTAGTTTAAACCAGTATACAGGCTTTGCTGTATTCTGGACTGTGGTGTAGTTTCTGTGTTGTCCATTGCCTTACTTGGATAGAAGGAAGTTTCTTTGCTCACCAGTGGGAGTGGGGAGCCTTGAGCAACCTATCTGTCCCTGAAGGAGTGACCTCAGCACAAGAGTTTGTAGTAATTGGTCATTTTGGACCGTTTCCAGGACTTTTGAAGTTCCCTGTTTAAAATCCACCCCTGAGCGTTTTTTTTCTGGCTATACTACTCAAAAACAGCTCCTCATGGTCCTGCAGAGTGGTGCTAGCAGCAGAGAACTGAGAAAAGTGACTACTTTCCTGATCTAAGTATTTTTTGCTGATTTTACCTGAGAGACCTTCCTTTTCTTACTTTGAACAAGTTTAAACTGATTTATTACCTGTTTTTTTGCATTGTACATTATCTGCACTTAAAGTTACATTTGGTCAAAAGTTTGTTGTTAAATGTAACTGTTGAGGCTACCCATTAAAGTGAGCTAGCATGTGTAAGTGATTTATTACTGTTTTTCCTGCATTTATGTGTACTTTTTAACCTAAAAAACAAAAAAAAGAAAAAAAAAATATCCTTGTTTTCCTGCTTTTCTCGACTAGTTTAAACCAGTATACAGGCTTTGCTGTATTCTGGACTATGGTGTAGTTCCTGTGTTGTCCGTTGCCTTACTTGGATAGAAGGAAGTTTCTTTGCTCACCAGTGGGAGTGGGGAGCCTTGAGCAACCTATCTGTCCCTGAAGGAGTGACCTCAGCACAAGAGTTTGTAGTAATTGGTCATTTTGGACCATTTCCAGCTCTTTTGAAGTTCCCTGTTTAAAATCTGCCCGTGAGCGTTTTTTTCTGGCTATACTACTCAGAAACAGCTCCTCGTGGTCCTGCAGAGTGGTGCTAGCAGCAGAGAACTGAGAAAAGTGACTACTTTCCTGATCTAAGTATTTTTTGCTGTTTTTACCTGAGAAACCTTCCTTTTCTTACTTTAAACAAGTTTAAACTACTTTATTACCTGTTATTTGCATTGTACATTTTCTGCACTTAAAGTTACATTTGGTCGAAAGTTTGTTGTTATATTTAACTGTTGAGGCTACCCACTAAAGTGAGCTAGCATGTGTAAGTGATTTATTACTGCTTTTCCTGTATTTCTGTGTACTTTTTAACCTAAAAATAAATATATATATATATATATGCTTGTTTTCCCACCTTTCTCGACTAGTTTAGACCAGTATACATGCTTTGCTGCATTCTGGACTCTGGTGTAGTTCCTGTGTTGTCCATTGCCTTACTTGGATAGAAGGAAGTTTCTTTGCTCACCAGTGGGAGTGGGGAGCCTTGAGCAGCCTATCTGTCCCTCAGGGAGTGACCTCAGCACAAGGGCTTGTAGTAATTGGTCATTTTGTACCATTTCCAGCTCTTTTGAAATTCCCTGTTTAAAATCCGCCCCTGAGCATTTTTTTCTGGCTATACTACTCAGAAACAGCTCCTCGTGGTCCTGCAGAGTGGTGCTAGCAGCAGAAAACTGAAAAAAGCGACTACTTTCTTGATCTAAGTATTTTTTGCTGTTTTTACCTGAGAGACCTTCCTTTTCTTACTTTGAACATGTTTAAACTGCTTTATTACCTGTTAGTTTGCATTGTATATTATCTGCACTTAAAGTTACATTTGGTCAAACGTTTGTTGTTAAATTTAACTGTTGAGGCTACCCACTAAAGTGAGCTAGCCTGTGTAAGTGATTTATTACTGTTTTTCCTGCATTTCTGTGTACTTTTTAACCTAAAAAACAAAAAAAATCCTTGTTTTCCTGCCTTTCTCGACTAGTTTAGACCAGTATACAGGCTTTGCTGTATTCTGGACTGTGATGTAGTTCCTGTGTTGTCCATTGCCTTACTTGGATAGAAGGAAGTTTCTTTGCTCACCAGTGGGAGTGGGGAGCCTTGAGCATCCTATCTGTCCCTGAAGGAGTGACCTCAGCACAAGAGCTTGTAGTAATTGGTCGTTTTGGACCATTTCCAGCTCTTTTAAAGTTCCCTGTTTAAAATCCGCTTTGCTGCTTTTGGGATTGTGCGCATAGCGCAGCGCCGGTTAAACAGGCTTAAACTATTCCTGGCTCCGCCAAGTCTGCACTTCAATTTTTCCCTTAAGAAAGCTCTACTTTCAACAAAATCAGTCTATTCGCTTTATCATAAGCCTAGCACTTGCTCCTAAAACCTTTCTTTTAAGTGAAGCACCCTTAAACTAACGTAAGCACTACATCCACCTACAACCCATGCTAATGCCCACTTCCTTTCAAAGTCCTCCCTCTGACCCAGTTACACATCACCCCCTTGTACTATTCTGGCATTTTAAGTTGTATATTACTGACGTCCTCTCCAGTTCAACTGGTTAATCCGGGAATCCTGAGACAATGTTACAATTGTCTCATGTACACAGACAACCCTCTCCTCCTCCCAACAAACACAAACACATGTGAGAGATGCAACTATATAGCCAAACTGGATGCTGAACTCTCTCAACACAGGACTAGCAAGACTAGACAGGAGGAGAAGGTAACCACACACACAACAAACCCAGTCTCACATAAACCAACCACAACTGCAAACCAAACACATAGTAACACAAAGACATACTCGGAGGCTCTAATAAAAAACTTACTGAAACAACAGAGGCTCCCAAAGCAGACATCCAAGAAAACACCACCTCAAAACTCTGCACAAGCAACACATAGTACACAAAGTCAGTGTGCCAAACAATCACAGCCCTTAAGGTGAAACACCATGCCTGATACACTAGTAATAGGTGACTCTATAGTCAGACACACTCTTTGTTCAGCTTACCAGGCTGAACAAAGAGAGGGTAACGGTGAGCTGCCTGTCAGGAGCTAGGATTCACCACATAACACAAGTACTCAGGTCACTCCAAAGCAAGTACAAATATGACTCCGCCATTGTCCATGCCGGCATGAATGACCTGAGATGTACCTCCTTGGACTACATGAAAAGAGACATAGAGGAGCTCTCTGATTATGTAGCCCAGGCTAGTATGACCCTGACCCTGAGCAGCATCTTGCCCTCACCAAGAATGATGCCACAATACAAAGACAAGATGATCAGCTTTAATAATTGGCTCAATTACTGGTGTCATTCTAGGGGGATCCAATGTCTGTCTGCTTGGGATGACATGCTGGACAAGCCACGCTGCTTTGCAAGGGACAGCTTGTACCTGTCACCACTGGGCTTCCGGATATTGGCTAAGGCTCTTGCCACCCCCATAGTGACTTTTTTAGGCAAGGCTCAAAAGACAAACCCACCACCTTAGAAAACAATAAAGGAAAAAAATAAGGGTAATGCTGCTCAATGCCAGAAGTCTAAATCTCAAGATGCAGGCTCTCGAAGCACTCCTCAGTATGGAGAGCATCGATGTCTGTGCAGTAACTGAAACCTGGTTCAAGGCTCCTGAGAGCACCCCAGCCCTACCAGGTTATACCTCATATCATGCATTTTGCCCCAAAACCTGGGCCGAACCACAAAAGGAGGGGGAGTGTCCATATTCATTAAAGACACCCACACCTCCAGGTTAGTGGCAACGCATGAAGCATCGGAGACCATCCATGTGCAACTAACCGTAGGCAAAACTGCTATACAACTTGTAGCATGCTACAGACCACCCTCGCAATCTCAGGAACTCCATTCAGCCTTCCTGAAGACACTGGAGGATATGAATGTCTCACCAAATACCATCATACTGGGAGACTTCAACTACCCAAACATAGACTGGGTGCATTACTCAAGCCCCAACACCCTAGCCCAAAGGTTCCTGGAATTTATCAACTCAAATGCGATGGAACAACTATTCACCTCCCCCACAAGGGAAAATAATATACTTGACCTGATCATCACAAACATGGGGAGAAAATGCTCAACACCGGAAGTATACCCCTCACTAGTGAGATCAGACCATAAACTAATAACCCTAGATATTCATATCCCACCTCCACCCCCAGCACAAAAGACCACAGTGAGAAACTTCTCAAAAGCCAACTTTACACTCCTTAGGACTGAAATGGTATCCTTCAAGCCCCCTGGGCCAGTGGAAACCACATCCCACACTGCTGAATCCTTCACAAATGCTTTCTACGGGCATCTCCAAGAATGCATGGATCATGCAATCCCAAATAAAACCAAGACCCTTTCCACCAAAGGCAGGCATCCTATCTGGTGGACCCCAGTCATAAAAAACTTTATAACAAGAGAAGGAAGCTACTGCAAGACAGAGCAAAATCCCATAAAGGGAAGGCATCCCTGATCAGCACTAGCAAAAAACTACATTCACTAATAAAATCATCAAAGGCCAACTTTGAGAGAAAAATCGCTAAGGACACTAAAGATAATCACAAGGCCTTCTTCAGTTATGTTAGAAACCTGGGCAGAAACCCACAGATATGCGCAGAGTTAGTTCATAATGGCAAAAAATACACTGAACCCACAGATATTGCCAACATACTGGCAGACAGGTTCAGTGCAAATTTCTCCCCTCCCTCTCCCCCAAAAGACGAAATAAATATCTCAGCTGATTGTAACCTCTTTGAAATCTCAGATGTCCAGGTGAGAGCTGACCTCAGCAAAGCTAAGAATACAGCATTCATGAGACCTGACGGTGTCCCGGGTTGCGTGCTACGTGAACTCCAAGAGGAGCTAAACCCGCACATAAGAACGCTATTTAATCTTAGCCTTGCTACAGGATACATCCCTGAACACTGGCGTACAGCTACAGTGGTCCCACTCCACAAAGGTGGCACCTCTACAGACCCTGGAAACTACCACCCCATAAGCTTGACCAGCCTGGTCTGCAAAGCTATGGAAAGAATCATTATGGAACTCATAAACAAAGACATCAGGGACCTACAGACAATTGACCCTACCCAGTTCGGCTTTGTAAAAGGCAGACCCTGTCTTTTAAACCTGGTGGACTTTTTTGAAACAGTCACCAGAGCCATTGATGAAGGCAAAGCAGTTCATACAGCCTACCTGGATCTGGCAAAAGCCTTCAACACAATACCCCACTCAGGCATCATAGACAAGCTCAACAGCTTTAATGTTAAACCGTTTGTCACAAGATGGGTTGCAAACTGGCTAAAGGACAGAACCCACAAAGTCAGAAGAGCTGGAGCTATGTCAGACTCTAAGCCAGTCACAAGTGGAGTCCCACAGGGTTCTGTCTTGGGACCCCTCTTGTTCGGCATTTATTTCTCAGGTGTGCAGGCAAACATTGGGAGGTTGTGGCTGACAAAGTTCACAGACGACTGCAAACTAGGCGCCATAGTCGACATACCAGCTGACACATGCATCCTCCAGAAGGGCCTCACAGAAACAGACGACTGGTACCAGAGTCATGGCCTTAAACTAAATGCCAAAAAATGTATAGTCATCCCCTTTGGAAAAAACAAAGTTCCCACAAATTACCACATAGGTGGTAATCCGTTAAGTACAGAAAAAGTAATCAGAGACCTGGGGACCCAAGTTGACAGTGACCTCTCATTTGACACCCACGTCTCCAAAGTGGTTAGAAAGACCTTCTACCTTGCCCACCTTATCATGAAGGGATTCACATCCAGATCAAAGGATGTCATTGTACCCTTATATTCCTCCCTTGTCAGGCCTATGATTGAGTACAATGCCCCATTTGGAATGTACCTCACCCGGCACCTGCAACAGCTGGAGAGACCACAAAAGTACCTTACCAAGAGGATCAAGGGTCTCTAGCATATGTTATATGCTGCCATACTGAAAAAGCTCCAGCTCTATTCAGTAGTATACCGCCTGCTCAGAGGTGATCTGTGCCTTATGTACAAGGCCATGTCCAATTCAGAATTAATGGACATGCTCCAACTCAAAAAATCCAAATCTATCAGAGCCATGAGAGCTAGAGATCTAAACCTCAGCACAAATATGAATAGGACATGCTGGATGGACAGATTCATAACCCAGAGGCTTCCTGCACTCTGGAACAGGATACCTGTCCATGTTAGGCAGAGCCCCTCACTGACTCTCTTCAAGAGAAATCTGGACGAATGGATGGGTGATCGTAGGTTTACCCCTGGGGTCATCTCTGTGTCATTGCTAGACAGAGGCACAGTAAACTAAATTTAATTTAAATTGTACACTTTTGTATCATTACATGGGGTGGTGAAAGCCACATACACTTTGGCCAGGCTTATAAATGCCCTAGGGCAGATAGCCTAGTACTATACTATGAAACTATGAAATAGAGCTCTAGTGCAGTTTTGTTATGACACCACAATCCTGCTTTACACTTTTTTGCTTACTGTTATTGGTATTGTTTGGTGTTTATTGCAATAAAGTTGTTATTGTTCATTTATTGCACTACAATTTTTATTGTTTTTTTTCTTTATTGCAGTACAGTTTTTTATTTATTATTGTGTATTACACTACAGTTAGCATAATATATCTGTACTTACCACACCCACGGTGCAAACTGGCCAGGTGCCCAGTATGGGACTAAATGTTGTGAGCCCTGTCAGCTGCAGCTGTTGGGAGAGAAGCACACCATTATTCATACTAGTTTTGCACAGTTTCAGCTTGCATTTTAGTAAAATGCTGGAAGAAATACTTAAATATGTCTGGGGCATGTCCCACTCTGACCACTTGGACCCAGGTGTCTAATGTTCCACTCTTTCTACACTTCAGGTCATCATAGTGATGATGACTCTGCTCACCAGTGCAGGGAATACCTGTAGCACTGGTAAGATCCCTGGCCAGCTGATCCCAGGCCTCAGCCTTACATTCTGAGCCCTGGTAATTACCGTGCAGCAACCTAGGTTCATAACTGCATATCAGGATCGCAACAGAAACCGTGGACTCCTGCACACCCCATCTCTGCACCCAAAAGTGCACACCCACTCCAACACTGCCTGGCATAGTGATAGTTAGAAAGACTCCAACATATGTTGGAAACTTTTCACCTATTGCCCTTAATATAGGCTGTTTTCCCTCCCTTACATGTCACTCAGCAACATTCAAAAAAGCACTGCAATGCTTAACATCACACAAACCAGTTAAGCGGAGTTGAGCATCATGAAAACTTTGCACAACTGAGGTTTTAGCAAAGCTTAGCAACATGCAAACAATAGTAGCCATTAATCATGTTTAAGCAGTGCTTAGCACTACTCAGCTCTTCCAAATGTAAAAGTTATGTTTTTAAAATAAACACAAATTTACATTACATTAAACAAATGGTATGTCTGCTAGGGACTTGAACCCATGACCTACAAAGCTTTAGGCCATCACTCTGCCCATTTAGCTACTTGGATAGTATACAAACTAGTATACCTTCCCATATACTACTAAGCTACCGCAGCTCACCACACAAACAGGCATACACAGGCTTAAACATAAGCAGAAATAAATAATTAATTGCATCTGGTTTCTATTTGTAGCTGTCTGCCAGTTGTCAGTTGTCTATGTGTAAGCATGGCTTGCCATTGCTGCACTCTGCAAAGCATAAACAGACATTAAAAAAATTTAAACAAATATTAAAAAACCCTAAAAAACAGATATAATTAATTACATCTTGTTTCTACTTTTAGATGTCTGGCAGGTGTTAGCTGTCTATGTGTAAGCACAGCTTGGCATTGCTACACTCCACTCCACGCAAACGGGCATTAAAAAAAAAAAATAAAAGACAAAAAAATTAGAAATTTAAAATTCAAACTATTAACTTACAGCACATTTCAATAGCATCAGGGAACAACTTCTGCCTACATGGATTCAGTATCGCTGTTACTATGCTCTCCCTCGGTAGCGCTCCATGGTTAATATGCATGGTGCACTACCGAGGAAGAACTATGGCCATGTAAATAGGTACATTCCATGTAAGGTCTACACAGAGCCTGCACAGATTTTTTGAATTTTGGGGGTTGTCTAAATGGCTGTGAACAAGATCTACTGTTACATTATTGGATATCAGGCATGAGGAGCAGAGCTGTAGGTAGATCATAACAGAAAAATCTAAAATATCTAAGGATGATGGTTGTCATCAGCTTGCATTGTGCCTTCAACTAGTGAGTCAATCAATGAGTCATTAGGATGAAGAAGGGGCTTGATGTTTGGAATGGAGATAATTAATTAAATAAACCTTAAATGTGATCCATGGAAGCTATTGTCATTATTTGCAGTTCTACCATGTAAAAATATCATATATAATTAATTTAATACACTGTAGCTACTAAATGCTGCACTTTCTCATTATTCAGCAAATGGATTCCTCAGGAATTGCTGTCATATAATATCTGTAGCATACTATTAGTTTAAATTGAAGTAGTCATCTTTCTAAAGGACATCAAAGACTATTTGTGGATATGATCATTTTGTGAGGTGTATTAATTATTATTATTACTACTCTAATAAATAAGTTATGGTAATTTGAGTTCTTTAAAACTGATTTATTAGTCTAATGTTCTAATCAGTTTGCCCTTTCATAACGCCCCAATTTTACTAGCTTATACATAATTGTACTTGTCAATGTAGATGCAGAATAGCTCTTTATAAAGATAATCTGATGTTTTTATTTTTAACTTTAAAGTAATTAGCTATTTAAAGACACACATGTAAATGTTGCTGGTTTAATATGACTTATAGCACTGATAGTCATACTTTAGATTTAGATTTGGGAAAAGTTTCAGGTTAAAGGATTTGCCTTCATTGCTAAAGAGGTTCTGTACTATATGAATCTTAGGGTCTCTATTACATATCCAAATGCTTAAATGTTCGAATCGCTAAAGATCGACCTTTAGCGATCGAACATGTAAATGTTCAAATATGAATAAAAATTAAAAAAAAAAAAAAAAGGAAAAAGAAAACTAAAGGGCGTAAGCAGGCCTGCACCTCCACACCCCCGCTACTTAAATATACCAACTCTAAGATTGCACTACACTGTAGGGAATGGTAAATTTCCCATTTCTGCACTGTAGTGCACTGAAGTGCGATCTCGGAGTTGGAATATTTAAGTAGCGGGGGTGTGGGGGATGCAGGGGGCTTGCCCCCTGCTTAAACCCTTTCCTTTTTTTTTTTTTTTCGATCGCTAAAGGTCAATCTTTAGCGATTTGAACATTTAAATGTTCGGATATGTAATATAGACCAGAATCTTACTGGTGTCATTGAACTGGTCTACACTTGATTTATTTGAGAAAATAACTGAGTGAAGTGGTGCTTTTGAGTAATCTAAACCATATTTTTATGTTCATCTCTTAGCTAAACTGCTAAGAACAATTAATTTTAGTTTTGTGTTGATTTCATTACCTGTATTACATTGTTCATATTGTAGATGAAAAGAATTGCATGGGATATAAGAGTCCTTCACACCTGTCGGTGACTAAGCTTTGTGCCAACTTCTGTTTCAGAAGATAGTTCTCGCTTGTTTATGAAGAGCTCATTTTGACAAAATAATAATATTTTTTCTAATTTCCCAGTTTAGACCATTTTAGAGGTACAATTTAAAATTCTAAATCAATTTCTAGGGTTTGTGCTCTGCTGTTCTGGACAGATATAGGCTACTGTTAATACTGCTAATACTGTTAATACAGTTTAACATCTCATGCATGTTCTGGAGGATAACACAAATTTAGACAGTAAACAGGATGCAATCTGTAGTAAGCTATTTCAAGTAATAAGATATGTGCCAGATTTTCAAACGTCATTTAAAAATAACATAAGTAGTTCATTTTCATTTTGAACTGAATTATTCATACTCTTTTATTTAAATTTGCATTTAACTGCAGTAATATTTTGATGTAAAACATAGGCAACCATTACTCTAGTTAATCATTTCTTAAAGTATCTACTATTTTAGGAAATAAGTACATATTTGTATTTTGTCATAATATTTGGATTATATTTTGATTCTGGGATTTCTTTGCCATTGTCATACATTTGAATTTATCAGCTCTGCAAAGTGCATTGATAAAAAGCACTATAATAAAATATGCTGAGCTGAATGAATGTAAAAATTAAGTAGACTAAACAGTGGCTACGTACTGCTATCCTTTGAATCACACCCACTTACCCCACATTTCAACATTTCTTTCCTCTTAAATTTTCTGACCACATTTTCAGCATTGCAGAGACTGCTTAAAAGTAAAAGACAGACATCATAATTCATTTCCATGCCTACATTCAAGGCCTCGATGTAGAAAACATCACTGAACCATGAATGAATTTGAAGGACTGGATTAGCGATAGGAGGTGAATAAGGTTTAGTACTGAACAGTTAGCACTCTTCCAAAGTATTTTTGTCACTCCATGTTAAAAATGTGAGTCTTGTTTGTAGCTGTAATATTTATAGTTACCACTCCCATGTATGCAGTTAGTATGCGCTGCCACTGGTAAACCCATGTATAATCGACATCTGCCTTACCCCCACTTGTCTACATGTATACTGTTCCCTTATACTTGTACATCTGTATTATGTTTTATCAGGACCCATCTGTACAGCTCACAGCTTGTCTGCACTTACACTGTTCCCTTGGACTTGCATAAGGGGATATAGTCATACATCTGTATAGTATTTTAGGATCCATCTGTACCACACCACTCAACTGTCCAGATTTTCACAGAATGTCCAGATCTTTGCCTCATACCTTTTGTATGTTTTTCATAAAATCTGTGGTTTTCTGGCAAATCACTGAGGATTGAAGTCATTAAATAATGACATACATTTGAGTTTCACAAGTGTTTCATACTTCATATCCTTCAGAAAATTTATGCTAACACAAATTCAAGTATTATAACAACAATATTTACAAGCTGTCCCTATTTTGGGGCATTTGTTCCCCCATTATTTCTGGCTGTGTCCAGATTTATTGTGCTAAGAGGTTGAGAGGTATCATCTGTACAGTTCATCGAACTGTAGGTGTAATCAGAAGGTGCTACACATGTGAACATAAGCTACTGCATTGTTTCTGCATAGCATAACCTGATAAGTTTCCTTTACTGAAAAAAGTGAACCTTTACTGAGTCTTTTCCAGCACCATACCCATTTCTTCGACAAGAATGGTCTATTTCTTCCATTTCCATCACAACAAAATGAGCCGTTAATAAGTTTCTATTTCTCTGGAGTTGTAGGTAGCTACAGAGTTTGATTACTCAGAATTCCCAGACCACACTCTGCTCACATATCAACTAACTGCTAAACTAACAGCATGTTTTGGCAATGTATGTACATAAAGCAGTTTACTGTAGCCAGTGTCCTACTTTGTACATATTACCAGTCACTGCATGCTTCTCTTCTAGATAAAACTTCCCTAATATCCTATAGCTACCCAATGCATATGGCCTCAGCTGTCACATTTTTGCAGTCTACTTCTTACCTCTTGCCCTTTTTCTGTTACTGTTTAAAGGTATCCTTGCCCTGTATTACTGATTGACTAGAGCCACATCTTATCCCTTATTTTTCTATTGCAAATGTATTTGGTGTCTGTATAACACAATACACCGGCCGTTCATCTGCTTGTACTTATATGGATACATCTGTTGCTTCCCTCGGTCAATTTTACTGCTTGCTTTAGACTTACCACTGTACAATTCCTTAAGGTCTGTAGCCATACTGCTGAAATATGCATAGCTACTACATGTTCCTGTTACATAATGAATGTGCAACAACAGTTTGACTGTCATGTTCATGTTTATTTTACAGGCAGGGGAACTAGACCACTGGAACATTTATATTCATTCATGACCTTATTACTAATGACATGAAATGCAATTTAAATAGATAAAAAGCATTACATAAGTACAGAAAAATCTTAATAAGCAGAAATAGCAGGATGATTAGAGTATACAATGCAGTATGTTCTTCATTCATTGTATATAATGTATTATATTCCTGATTTTACAGTAAAAATATTTCATTTATCAATTACGTGTAATCAGTGTAGACTTGCACATACTCATTTCTTGATACAGCTTGTTTTTAACACCTCTGACTTCCTTTGTGAAAGGGATTCAGTTTAAATGGAGCACTCCATGAAGAAATGCAATAATATATATCACACACACACACACACACACACACACACACACACACACACACACACACACACACACACACACACACACACACACACACACACACACACACACACACACACACACACACACACGTGGAAATGGAATGGTGAAGGCAGAGGATCACTAAGGGAAAACATCACAATGGAACACAGAAGCTGTTGAAAAGGAAAGCATGATGCCACTCTGGAAATACCATAAAACATATGTGGCCTTCCACTCACTGTAAAGACACTATTCTAATGGGTGATTTCAACAAAAATGTCTCAGGTCCATCTGGTATCCACCTAAGCAGCTTTCTTAAATATTTTGGCAAAACACTGTTGGCGAATAAACATGCCAGACTAAACACATGATGAGAATTAGACTCAAGCCTAGAGCTTATTACGGTCCCACATAGGTGAGTCCATCTCTCTAGCCATGAAAATAGCATGAGTGACTATTGCCCGCTTACATCAACCTGTTTATTCAAAACCCAAGAAACACCATTGTGCCTGTGTAGTAGGCTGTCCTGTCCCTGGGGATATGAAACCTGCAATAACTATACACCTACAGGGAGCTGACTGGGTTCAGTCTTTAATGCCATTGTACTACGGTGGAATACTCCCTTTCTGAATCCATTTTTTTCTAATATTCAGTATCGCTTCTTCTTTACAAAGAAGAGAAGAATAAAAGATAATAATTGCCTCTGGCTGACTTCTGAAATTTAAAAAAAAAGAGATTTGGCATGGTATACTTAGAAGAAACTACCTTAAAACAATGCTAAACAAAACAGTTGTGAACTGAAAACAGGCTAACAGGCTTAACATGAGTAACAGTAAATGTCTCTTTCCCCTTGAATCTCACATTCTTTGAAAATGCATCTAACAATTAAGATAGAAGGAGAAAAGAAGCTGAAATTGAGATAGAAGGGAATATAGTGGAATAGGTTGACAGCTTCAAGTATCTGGGAGGTGTGGGTCAGGATAAGGGAAGTCTGAGTGAGGAGGTCAAACCTAGAATCAGAGGGGCTGCAGACAACTGCAGAGAGTGTCAGGGGTAGTGTAAGATGTACAAAACAGTGGTGCAACCAGCACTACTGTATGGTACAAAAACCTGGGCAGTAAAGGTAGTTGAGGAAGCTAGAGGTGATGGAGATGAAGTGCCTGAGGTGGGTGGCAGGATGCACAATGTGGGACAGATGAAGAAATGAGGACATCAGAACAGAAGCCAAAGTAGCTCCAGTTTTAGAGAAGGTCAAAGAGAACAGATTATGGTGGTTTGGGCACATCTGCAGAAAACAGAAGAAAATCTGGTGAAGAATATTTGGGACATAAAGAAAGAAGGGAACAGGAAATGAGGGCATCCAGCAAAGAGATAGATTGTGTGATGGAAGACCTGGAACAGGCAGGCATGGCTATCAAAGATGGTAGGAGGGTGGCACTGAATCAAAAGAGATGGCAACAGTTGGCACGACACTGCAACCCGATGTGGAAAATGGGAAAAGCGGATTGATGACAATGATGAAATTCACATTCATTTAAAATGTACCTGGCTAGCGGCGGATTAATTGCACCTTGGTCCCTGGGATGTTTTTAAACTATGGGCTTCCTCCATATATTTTTAGGACCATGCATGAATGCATGTGTTACTTAATTCAGATTATTACAAGCCTAGCTAATAACCAGAGGTGAGAATTAAGCCTTGTACCTTGTATATGTGAGGTAAAGATCATAATCATTATGCCAAACCCTCACCTGTTATGATTAAATGTATTTCTTGTTAAATACATCAATATTTATTATAGAGCATTTTAAATTCATAGTTTTTAATACTTCTTCCATTAAGTAGTGAAACAAACTACATGAAACAAATAAATGACATTACCCATTTCAGAACATTCCAATGATCTCTAATGACTAACTAGAGTAGCCATATCTCACAATAGAATCAAGGACAAATACAGAAATATCAGGAACAATCAGGGACACTTTTTAAATAATAATATTATTAACTTGAGACATTGACAGAATAACAGAATTTGCATTAATATACATTTTATGAAGTAAAATAAGTCTATAACTGTGATTGTTATCATTACTTATTAAGTTTAATTCATCACTTTTAGGGGGGATTAAGAGAGAGACCTAAAATTTGAGTCAAAATCTGGGACAGTTGAGAGGCATGCTGGTAACTGGTGCAGAGAATTAAGGCATTTGTCTCCTGTAGCCAAGGAGTTTGCACCTGAAAAATTAATTAACCTGCCTCCCTATCTAGTAACCTGCCTCCCTAACTTGTGGCATTAAACTCACAGCTTTGGCTATTGAACAAAATGTGGAAGATGATACAAAAAGAAAAAAAATTAAGGAAAATACATCTCAGCCTCTTTGCTCAAGAATCAGAGATAGACAAACAAAGCCATGGGGTCTGTTGTTTATTTCATTGTACTCTACTACCTTAAAAATCACAAAATAGGGCAAATTGCTGAGCTAAAAACGGATAGCCTTAATAATCAGCGACAGGGACAATCAAACATTACTTGGGAAGCTGAAAAGACAGAATTCTGTAACTTCTGCAATGGATTATGGGTGATTGTTGACATGTACTTAATAACATATATCATAGTGTCAATTCATAAGGACAACCAAAACCATTCCCTACTCACATCTTCATTTCAGTAATGAGTTAATTAACTATAATTTCCATATGCATGTTCCAGCCATTCCAAAACAGGGTACTGATTTTAAATATTATTGTATACACTTAAAAACTAGTTGCCAGAATAAACAGGCTTTGAATTAACTTGCATTTTCTGAAAGGAAAGAATTAGAGAGTCAAATTTTTATCACTATTTAGTAATCACAATTCTCATTGATTTACCAGAAAACCACAAACCGAACGAGAAACAGACCAAAAATGTAAGCATAGATCTGGACATCTGAGAGGCGTGATTACTTTAGGGTCACTGGAATGAAAGGGAATCTTATTCCTGTTCACAATTACTTCAACTACTGGAAACAAACCAGATGCAGAAGGAAAAGGAATCAGAAGCCTGCTAGTTTAGTAGAGTGTCAGAAAAGTTCCTGAAGCCTAACAAACACTGGTGCAGAAGTCCTGTACTTCTGAAGAAAGGCCTTGTTTTGTAGCATTCTGAAGTGGAACGAAAAGCCAATCACTGTAGCAGTTAGTATTGAAAAGGAGGTGGAGCAAGAAGTGCTAAAAAAGAAATCTAGTGAGCAGTAATTCAAGAACGAATATAATAATTCTAAAATGCAGGTGATTCAGAACATATTTAAAGGCTACAAGGAAAAAAATATTTGCTTCCCCTGCAAGCCCATCTCCTGACATAAATGGCAGTAGTAGCATCTGTACCAGTAAAAGGTGCGGGAAAGCCACATCAGAGAACCAGGATGTCGGTCTAATATCTTGCAGATTCCCCTGCATTTCAGAAAGTGTTAATTAGTTGTCACCTCCAAGGGGACAGGGTTGAAACAATAATAAGCATACAAATACCTGATGGGCTGCAAATTGCTTTTGCAGTCTTAATCAAGGTATTTCATACAGAATACATATTTCATTTTTTTTTAATTTTATTTAACTAAGCTATCCCCTGGGTCCTAGTGTTAGGTGTGCTATCCCTTACCAAACTGTACTAAAGTGTGTATAGTCAGTAAGCTTCCCAACATCCTCGCCAGCTGGCACCTTTCTGAAATTCTCTCAGGTTTGAGTTATGCATGCTGCATGAACACATACACGAACAGACATGCACACACACACACACACACACACACACACACACACACACACACACACACACACACACACACACACACACACACACACACACACGTATTACCTTTCTGAAATTCACTCATTAAGGCTCTGACCTGCAAGAAGTATCCATATTGTTACTCCTCCACTCCAGTACATTTAAAATTTCACATGTTTCTCTGTGTATGTGCACTTTGTTCTTATTGGCTGGAAAAGCATGCACACAGATGCAACAGTAAAAGAATAACACACATGCTGACTGGATGTAGACACACAGACAGAGTAAGATGCATGCACCCTGAGTATTGAAAAGAAATAAAAAAGTAATGTTGGAAAACGTTTACTTCTTGTTTTTTTTTAAATTAAATGTATTTTGTGGCTGGGCCCCCCTCCCCAACCTGTGGGCCATAGGCAGTTGCCAAAGTTGCCTAGTGCTGGATTCAGACCTGCCAGTCATGCCCTTACTACAAGGTTTAAAATTTCTGCTAACTATACCTTTTGTTTTAAAAATGCCTGCCATGAAACAACTTTCAAACTATTGAAGAAATGTGACATAAGACCTTCCTACAAAAGAAGTGCACTCTGTCCTGTCTTTCTTTAAAAAAGCTGATTTTTACAGAGCAAAACCACTTTCATAAATGTATACACTTTCTATATCTATTGGACTGCTACACCCAGTACACTTGCCCAAATGTTTTAACCATAGTGGACCCTATGACTTCAGGCCAATATCAAACTGTGCGCTCTAATAATAAGCATGGAAAAACTAACATATCAACAAGCAGTTGATCATTTTTTTTGTCAAAATAATTTTCATATCCATTCACAACTGCACACTGTGCAATCCTCATGCATGGGGCAATTTATTTTTTATTTTACAGCAAAGGCTCATAGTTTCTCATTACTGTTCCAGTTACTTTCACCCTTCATTCCCCCCTTTGACTAGTAGTTATTCGTCACCTCCTTCCATTCTTCTCTTTTTTTTTCTTTCACCACTCACATTTTCTTCTGCCTTATACTTCTCCTTACAATAACTAGAAATCTCCTGTCTGGCTGCTCTTTCTTGTCCATTGTTTTCTAGTTTCTGGATATTACACTCTTCATCATAATTACCATTAGTCTTACTGCTTACAAGACCTTTCAACTGCCCCAATTTTGGAGGAACATTCCTTTTGTCACGTCTGATTTACCCCTACACAGGATGTCCTTGTTTTTGGAGGTACGTCCCTATTTTCAGGCTTGATTTACCAATTGACCAATTTTCTGAGTTCCCATCATTATATGTTATTTTTGAAGCTGTCTAGTACACAGAAGACCATACTGCATGACCAACATACTTTTGGCAAAAATTATTTATAGAAAGAGGACAAACATTGTATACCTCCTTTTTCTGATGCAAAAATAAATGAACTTGTGTGGTAGAATTTTGTGATACAGTTCATTAATGCATACAGATTTTACACAGTTTCTTTAATAATGTGTTTATCTTTTCCTTCATTTTTATCACTTTGCTTTTTAAATATGTTTCTGAACAGTATCACATGTTCCTACTGGAAGCAGGAAAAGTTATTTACCATTTTGTATTCAGATGTCATGCTAATTGGTTGCCCAGCTTTTTAGATGGATGTTCATATTTTTCAAAGGCCTTTATGTTGCTTGCATTTCTTTTTTCTTGCCACCCACTTCCTTCTATATACCCCAAATACAAAATCACTGTTTTCCATATATCCTCTTCCAGATTTCCAGAACCTCTGTTCAGATCTTTTATTCCCAGGTATACTACGATAGCATACATTTTACATCTGTCTCTTCTATCATGCATCTCCAGCCTCCTGAGTCTGTTTTCATTCCCTCCTTATGTAATCTTTTCTGTGTAATGTACTATCTGTGCAACACTCTAAAATATGATCTGTCACTCCACGCATTTTCTAGTTTCTTTATATTACTTTGAGGACTTTTGTCATTCATCTTCCCTGCTCTGTCACCCTTCTTCCTTTTCCCAGTCTTTTCATATCTCTTTCTTTGTGAATACCTCCATTTCCCCCTTGGGGCTTAATAAACCATTTAGATTTTACCTTCCTCATGTTTTCTTATTTCTTCATTGGAACTCTCTTTTCCCTTTCTCTTTGTTTTACTTTTCCTTCGGTTTCTGTTGCTACCCTTTTCTCCAGCCATTTCTTTCTCTCTGTCTGGTGTATGTCCACTGTTTATTTTGTTTTAAACCAAATTCCTGAATTAATGCTTGTCGGGTTTTGTTTCCTCTTGCCCTTTCTTCCTTTAATTCCTGCTTTGCTCTTAACCCCTTTTCCATTCATTTTACTACTTAAGTGCACTAACTCCCTTCCTCCCATATGTCTTTCTTTCCCCTGTCCCCATGTAATGATGCATCATTTTTTACTGCCTCCTCACTCATTCTTTTATATTTTTCCCACTATAATATATGCCCTCTCTCCTCTTGCCTTTGGTCTCCCCATTACTCTCTATCTGACTAAGTAGGTTATATGCTAAGGAGTGTGTGAGTATATGTGTGAATTCCCAGCCCCCTTTTTTCTACTTAGATTTAGCTTGATCTTTGACATCCTTCTCCCATCCACTTTTTCCATCCACCCTTCCAAGTCCTTTTGTAATTTTAGTAATTTGGGCTCCATTAGCCATTCTGGCAGATTTCCTGTTCCATGCATCATAACTGGGAGAATCATTTTTTTCATCACACTGATGCTACCTAATTGTGTGCATCCAATATGTCCTGTCTTCTCCAGTATCATCTGTATTGTCTCTCTCCCTTACCCAAATTATTTTGCATTGTATCACTTGGTGTGTGTCATACATATATATTTGAAGTATTTCCTCTCCTGGATGTGTCTTACCCCTTCCTTTCCTCTTTCTTCTCCTATACTAACAACCACTGCATTTGTCTGGTTTCATCTAAGCCCTGAGGCCCTTTCAAACCTTGAAAAACTGGCCTTATTTCCTCTATGGCCATCTTAACATTCTGCAACATAAGCATGCCATCATCTGTGCACATTAGAAGCCCTGATTACACCCTTGTTTTTCCTTCCAGTTGTGCATTTTCCTTACTTCAGTTGGCAGCTCCTCTATGACTAATATGAAGATACCTGAGGAAGAAGGTGCAATTGTCTGATCCAGCAACCCACTTTTAATACCTTGGAAACTTCTATATATAACATCACCTCTGTCTCATTGTAAATTGCCTTTATCAGTCCTTTACATTTTCCCCATTTGTATTTTTTCTTGTATCTTCCAGAGGAATTCACATCTGACTGTGTGAAATGGCTTTTTATGCCAAAAAAGACCATCTCTACATGTGCTCATCTTTTTTGCTTTTCTCTATCCTTAAACTCTGTTAGGGCCCACCACTTCATTTCTGCTCTTATTTCACAAAATCATTCTGTCCTTCCTGTATTATTCTCAGAAGAATCTTAGTCAGTCTCTTTGTTAACATTTTTGTCATCACCTTGATTCTGTATTTATTAAGAGTGATTTGCAATCCTCCTACTTCCATCCAGTCCCACTTCCCTTCTTTTCAGATCACTACCTTCCTGATTGTTTTCATTCTGTCTGTTATTTTCCCTGTTTCACTTATCCTTTCATACTTCTTCATAATGTTTATTCTCCCCACTTGTGAAACTCTAATGGGTATCCATCAAGGCTCCCTATCTTTCTTACCTTCATTGCCATCACTGCCTCTTCAAGCGTCTCCATGACTTTTGCATTTAGTTTCTTCTACTGTATTAATTCTTCTTGGTTGTTAGAAAAATATGCATTTGAACATGTATGGTGCTAGTTTAAAAGCAAATAGTATATAATGCATTTTATTCTATTTACAATATGGCAATAAGAATGATTTTACATGTAATTGCTTGAAGCTTTGGAGCTGCAGTGTATTTGAACTCTGACCCTGGCAGTAGCCAGCTCAGCAAGCTTATGTTTTTCACTAATGATTATCTGCTGGGTCAGGAAAATTAAATGTATGAAGCATTGAAAATCCTTCTTCCTTCCTCTGAGACAATTGGCCTTGTGAATATTATCAGAGATAAAGCACAGCTGCTAAAGTAATGTTGCAAGAAGAACAAAGAAGTATATTACAAGACTGAACCGACTATTGTATTCGAGCAGGACTGAAACCGTGAAAGAATAACATTTTACAGAAAGACATTATAACTCACCAGGTGCTTTGCAAGGCTGTATTATTCCCATGGGAAAACTTTTAAAATGTATAACATCAGCTTTTTCTTATGAATAGAATATTGTAGACCATAGTGATGTAGGTGCCCTGTGTCTAACCACGTCAGTAAAGTGGGCACAGCTTGAATGTATGACTATATAAAATTGTGTATTTCCTACATCATGTCAGACAAAACTCTATACTTGTATTGTATGGTATTTTGCCTCCTGGTGTACACTAGTAAAGTATTTGCATCTGAGCCTCCTGTGTTGTTATCATTTGTTTTTATTTAACAGTTTGGTCCTCCTTGACCGGAAGCCCTCGACAGCTACAGATCAGAGTGTACCGGTGGTCGAATACTGCATAGGAGAAGCTACCGAAATGGTTCTTCTTGAAACATAAAGACCTCCGACTGAATTGTCGTTTTGAGAGGCTGGCCACTTTTCTGATCTGCGGCCGAAGAGCGGTCTCAAACTGGTTGACCCAGGAGGCTCAGGTAGGAAGAAATTTGCCTTTTTTCTGTTTTAGATCAGGGACTAGGTTACAGTAAATGTTATTGTCAGAGATTTGTTATACAGATCAGGGACAAAAGGAAATTACTGTATATTTTGTCAGAGATCAGGGAAACAGAATAAGGTAGGCAGTTATTCTAGATAAACTGTGTAAGGAACTGAAATACCACGTGGTGAAAAGGGTTACGTAACATTAAAATGGGAAATCAGTGCACTAAAAAATCGCGAGATCCGCCCCTAACTGATGACGCAAAATATATGCAATCACAACGAGCAGATAATGTAAGGTATTATACAAAATGGGTTAATAAATACGGATTTGACAGTAAATTAAATAAGATTTCATTAGTTAAACTTTTAAAACAGCTTAAATCTGACGCAGAAGGTCAGGCAAAAAAACAACAACGATTAGGCATTCCTCAGGCACATAGGTGGATTGAGGAAGTAAACCGAAGGGAACAGAAAATTAAAAATGCGAAAACATTATTTTTAGACAAAAAGGATAATAATACAGTAATAGCGATGGCCCCTCCCCCTCCGCCCCCTCCAATGCCTTTTTCAGGATATGAAGCAGGAGGACAGGCTAGTCCACCTCCACGTTATCCTGAAGTTACAAGAACACTAAAACCATTTGTTAGAGAACCTATTGAAACTAGGTCCCGGACACGTAAGACACTTAGGGACACAGACTTATATCAAATGGGGAGAGACACACTAGAAGAGAGTGAGGAAGAAATCTGTCCACTAATCGAGGTACCGAATCCTCAGGCAGGACAGGAAGGGCAGGACCCAACTCTCCTAGTGTATAGACCATGGACACCGGAAGATATTTGGAAAGCTACAGAGGGAATCCCTCATCCGAAAGTTAACTACACAAAGTTTTTACAAGATTTACAAGGTATGAGACTAAGTTACCATTTGAATGGGGAAGAAGTAGAAAAGGTAGTTAGACAGATTGTAGGTCCAGACTGGCACATGATTTGTGGCACCTGGAACTCTCGTGACGCACAGCTTAAACCACTCCCACATAGTGACACAGAATTAGACAACAGAGTGAAAGGTCTTACAGACCGAATCTCTGAAAAATGGAAACCTAGAGCAGACTGGACTTGCATTAATCAATACATACAGCAAGAGAATGAAACTGTAGATGGGTACTATGGTAGATTATTGGAATGTTTCAATAACCATAGTGGTATGGCTATTCCTGAAAGTCAGACACATGATAGCTCGTATGAACAGCAACTGAAAAATGCGTTTTTGAAAGGTTGCATTGCACCTATCAGCAGCTTTATTACAAAGCATATGATAGATCATCGAACAAGCAGGCTACAAGCCTTATTTGAATATGCTAGACATGCTGAAAGACACTTTAATAGTAAAAAGAAAAAGAAGACACAGGTCTTCACAGCTGAAGACGGAGCAGAGGTCTTTGTTGTACAGGGGGGTAAAAAGGATAAGAGAAATACCCAGGGAAATAAACAATCTGACAAAAGGTCAGAAGATTTTGAAGAGAGAAAAAAGAAAGGTGAGTGCTTTAAGTGCGGCAAGAAGGGACATTTAGCAAGGGATTGCAGGCTAAATAAAAAGGAGACTACAGAAAATAAAGGTGATGAGGACTGACTATATGATAGTGATGAAAATCAGAAATCATCAGGAAAGACTAATAAACAAAGGACAAATGTAAATGTAGTGGAAGGAACAGAGGAAGTGCAAGCAGATGTAGAGGATGAACAAAGTGAAATTTTAGATTTGGCCTTACTGAGCTTGGAGCTCTATTTGGCAGACACAAAACCGGAAGTTACACTTCTGGTGGAAGGAAGGGAAGTGAAATTTTTGTGTGACTCGGGAGCATCACGAACTTTGATACACCCTTCAAAGTTACCAGAACATTCTGAATCACCTGACTATATATTAGTAAAAGCAGCAAATGGACAGCTATATAGGGAGCCACTCTCCCATGATATAGCAATAACTGACCCTGTTTCAGGTATGACTCAGAAAAGTAAAATTGTAGTTTCTGCAAAATGTCCAGTAAACTTACTAGGAAGAGATCTTATGCAGATATTTGGCATAGCGGTAGTTCCTACTATGCAGGGTATGGAAGCACAAAGACAAATGGATACTTTTGTGGTGCGACCGGAGGGTGAAACTTTTTACTGGTACCGCCAGGACCTAGTTACGACTGGTCCAGGGGCAGTAACCGAGGAACTGATGAATGTAGCCATCAGTAAGGCCCCCTCCCTTGACACTGACCGACAGCATTTGTTACATTGTACTCTATACTACTGCAGCATGCCAGGACCTGATAAAGAATATGAGCAAGAGTTGTTCAAAAATCCTGCTAACAGATTAGTATTACGAACCTTATATTGGGATACTGAGGGAAACAGTGTAGTAAGCTGTTCACTACCTCAGGAATTCATGACACTGTACAAATCTAATAGACTGCCACATGTCAGCTTGACAAAGAGTAAAGATGTGAGATGGGCAGATTTAGGAGAAAAAGTAACAAAATGGGAAAAGCAAACTGATTTAGAATTATCAGAACAGGGAGTACAAAAACAGAAATTGAATTGGCTAACACAAACACATCCAGCTGTACACTTGCAAGCTAGTGAAGACAGCTGATTAGCATTCTTGTTAGAAGAAGAAGAAAAAGCCTTGTGTGATATACCAAATATGCTTTGGTCAACAGGCAAATCAGATGTAGGACTTATTCGAACAGTAGGACCAGTAACCATTACACCTAAATCAGCATTTAGACCACAAAAAAGACAATACCCCTTGAGGAAAGATGCAGAGCAAGGAATCAAGCCTATAATAGCAGCATTACTCAGGGAAGGAGTACTGGTAGTATCTCTGGATTCACCATGTAACACCCCTCTATTTCCTGTTAAAAAAGCAAACAGGGAATGGCGGATGGTACAAGATTTACAAGCCGTAAACAATGCAATAATACCCAGAGCACCTACGGTGCCAGACCCACACACCTTGTTGAACGATTTGAAGCCACAACAAAAATATTTTACTGTGGTAGATATAAGCAATGCTTTCTTTTCAATACCTATACATCCTGATAGCCAGTATTGGTTTGCATTTACATTTCAAGGTAAAAGATATACCTATACTCGGCTACCACAGGGATATTGTGAAAGTCCAACGATATTTGTGCAAGAAATGGCAAGCAACCTGGCAGGATTTAATCCACCAGGAGGTAGTCAGATTCTACTTTATGTAGATGACATCTTGCTAGCAGCCCCTACCCAACACCAATGCAGGGAAGATACAATAGCATTATTGAAATTTTTAGCAGCACAAGGACACAAAGTAAGCAAAAGTAAGTTACAACTTTGGAGAAAACAGGTTAGATACCTAGGATATGTAATATCCAATGAAGGTAGAATACTAGACAAAGATAGAAAAACAGCGATTTTACAGGCACCCAAACCAGCAACCAAGAAGGAAATGATGTCCTTCTTGGGAACGACTAGTTTTTGTCGAAGCTGGATATCAAACTATGCTTTAGAATCTGCTCCATTGGCTGATTTAATATATAAAACACCAATGGCAGCACAAGATGTATTACAATGGACACCTGAAGCAGAAATAGCTTTCTGCAGACTAAAACAATTGATAGCTTCATCACTAGTTTTAGGACTTCCAAATTACCACAAAAGATTTTTTCAAACCATAGATTGTAAACAGGGATACATAACGTCAGTCTTGATGCAACAGTATGGGAATAAGCAACGCCCCATAGCTTATTATTCATCACAGTTAGATACAGTGGCACAATCATTGCCTCACTGTGTGCAAGCAGTAGTTGCAGCTGCAATGGCAGTACAGGCCTCGGTGGTATTATTCCACCCTCTCACATTGAGAGTGCCTCATGCAATCGCGATAATTTTACTGCAAGAAAAAATAGCATATCTATCTCCTGCTAGACATCTTTCATGTATGACCATACTGCTGAGCCAACCTCATATGGTAATTGAACGTTGTACAACATTAAATCCATCAACATTACTTCCAACTCCTGTGGATGGCACACCACACAGTTGCCTGCAGGAAATTGAGCAAATAACTTTGCCCAGACAAGACCTCACTGATATGCCCTTGGATGATGCCGAGGTGATATTTTATGTGGACGGTTCATGCAGAAAGGGTCCTACAGGGAAAAATCTAGTAGGGTATGCAGTAGTCACAGATACAGAGATTTTAGAAGCCCAACCCTTACAGCATAACCTGTCTGCTCAAGCAGCAGAATTGATAGCCTTAACACGAGCTTGCACTCTAGCGAAAGACAAATGTGTGAACATATATACTGACAGTCAGTATGCTTTCTCTACAGTGCATGTTTTTGCACAGCAATGGAAAATAGGGAATGATAACATCTACTGGCAAACCGATTAATCAAGCGCAACTTATTTTGAACTTATTAGATTCTATTCAGTTACCTACCAAAGTAGCTATTTGTAAATGTTTAGCTCATACAAAACAGCAGGATGCAATTTCAAAGGAAATGCAAAGCTGATGCAGCTGCAAAACAAGCAGCCTCAGACTCAGAAACTTTACTTTTAACTGAGGAATTACAACCCTCTGAGATTTTAGATTTAGAAATGTTAAAAACGATGCAGACATTGACTACAAAAGCTGAGAAACAGAAATGGGAAAAACGAGGTGCAATCCTCGAAAATGGACTGTACATCTCCAAAGAAAAAAAGCCAATATTGCCGTCTAATTTATTTAGATATGCAGCTTTGTTGAGCCATGGGCAGAGCCATGTCTCAACAGGGGGGATAGTACAGTTAGTAAATCGAATATTCCAAACATATGGATTCTTTACACAAAAATTTTGTGCAGCATGTCATATTTGTAACAAACATCATGCACAAGGAGCATTTAAACCCAAGCAAGGGAGTTTTCCTGTACCACCATATCCATTCCATACTATTTGTATGGATTTCATAGAACTGAGAAAATGTGAAGGGAAAAAATACTGTTTAGTGATCATAGACTTGTTTTCCAAATGGGTCGAAGCTTTTCCAACTAAAAATCCGGATGTGGCAACAGTGGCAAAGGCCCTAATAAAAGAAATAATTCCTAGATTTGGCATACCGGAAAGAATCTATAGTGACAATGGGACACACTTTGTTAATCAGACGATTCACCAACTTGGGAGATTCTTTGGGATCTCCTTGAAGAATAATTGTGCTTACCACCCACAGTCTGCAGGACTGGTGGAAAGGTACAATGGAATTTTAAAAAGCAAGTTGAGGAAGCTAATAAATGAAACACAGAGGAATTGGATTTGCTGTTTGCCTTTGGCACTGCTGAGCATGAGAACAGTTCCAAATGTAAAGGGCTTGACCCCCTTTGAAGTGATATTTGGAAGGGCATATTATGTGCCACAGTGGAAAGCTCTCATGCCTGCAGAACTAGAGGCTGACAGCTCATTAGCTAGTTATATGAGGAAACTGTTAAGAAATAAAACTGTTTTGCAGTTGAACTCTTTTTCAGATAGAGGACAGACCAGACCATTGGAAGCGGTGCTGACCCCAGGGTCCTGGGTGTGGTTGAAGGTCACGAAGAAGAAAAATTGGACGAGTCCGAAGTGGGAAGGACCGTACCAGGTACTGTTGGCAACGCCTACTGCAGTCAAAGTTGCTGAGAGGTTGTCCTGGG
>NC_056725.1:1489890642-1490025642 GCF_019279795.1 Protopterus annectens | reverse complement strand
CATAAAGGCGGGACCTCCACTGAACTTAATAACTACAGACCCATTGCTTTACTCTCCCGCTGGCCAAAATCCTAGAAAAATGCATCCATACCGAGATGCTAAACTATCTCTTAGACAGCAACATCCTGTCACCTATTCAGCATGGTTTCAGACCTGCCCATAGTACCACTACAGCCCTCCTCTGCTTCACAGACACAGTAAACCGTCTCAAAAATGAAGGCCTACAAGTGGCAACTCTTTTTTTGGATATGTCCAAAGCATTTGACACAGTCTCACACCAAATCCTGCTAAACAAACTAAACCAATATCATCTATCAAATTCCACTCTTACCTGGTTCCAAAGCTACTTAACTGACAGGTACCAAACTGTGAAATGGTAAAATTCTCTCTCTCCTCATAGCCCATAACTATAGGAGTCCCACAGGGTTCTGTCTTAGGACCACTACTATTCACAGTCTTCACAAATGACCTCCATTCCTCCACACAGCATGCATCTATAATTCAGTATGCAGATGACACTACCTTAATCTGTGCTGCACAAAACATTCCCACCCTCCTGCAAACAACTCAACTAGCATTCTATGACGTTGAAAACTACCTTACCAAAGCCCAACTTATTCTCAATCCAAAGAAAACTCAGCTTATGATTATAACCAGTTCTAACAAAAACACTAACAGTCAATTCACTATCTACTCCACAAATGCTACTCCAATTGCTCCAATTACACAGGCTAAGCTATTGGGAATAACCATAGACTCCCACCTAAAATTTGATAGTCATCTCAACTTAACTATTACAAAAGTACATGCCAAACTGGGGTCACTCTACCATGTCAAACCATTTCTTACCAACAACACCAGATCAGCCATTGCTCGCTCCCAACTTCTATCCACCCTACTCTATGCATCTCCCATTCTGACTAATCTCAACAAAACTGAACTAAGGAAAATGGAAGCCTGCTATAACAGAACTGCCCACTTTGCTGCAAATTGCTCATATAGAACTCATCACTGTACTGCTTTGAGACAGCTCCACTGGCTTGAACTGCCCAACCTCCTAACCTACAATCAGCTCTACCTCTGTCATTCTATCTATTACCTCCCCAATAAGTGTCCTGCCTCAAAAACCTAGTACAACATCACTCAGTCAAAAGGCCTCTTAGATCATCAAGCAAACTACTACTAGAAGTCACCAACAGCTACATTAGCTTTGGAGATGCACTATATAGTAGTTCAGTGGCTAAAAGATAAAGTTTTCAATCTTACTCCACAAACACTATCTAATCTACAATGCATGTCTGTGTGTATGTATATAAAACATGCAAAGTCTTGTCCAACATAAATGCAAGCTTTGACTTTTCCTCTATTTACAAATATAACAAGGTATAAAAAGTCTATCATGTCTGTCTGTCTGTCTGTCTGTCTATCTATCTATCTATCTATCTATCTATCTATCTATCTATCTATCTGTCTATCTATCTAACTATCTCTGTTTGGCTGCAATGTACCTATTGTACTATTCACTAGTTGCTTGTAGGGATAAAAATATACACCTAAAACTAAATTTCTAACAGAAAACAAATATTCATGTTTGTCAAAAAGTAAGAGAAAAGTAAGTCTTAGTGTCTACAAACATATCATTATGCAGTTATTAAACAGCTGCTTGGTGATGAAATGAAAAGTGTGTAAAAGGCATGCTTATTAATGTAGCAACTTAGAAACATTTTTCTGTCTTAAAAGTACAATTAGGATGGATGGGGTCTACAGGCTGCAGCTGCATTATCCCTTGCTACCGCTCTGTAAATCACATTTGTAGCATGGCATAAAATATTTTTATAAAACATAGTTAGTATTCATATTATTATTATTATATGTCTTCCTTAGTGGCCACAATGATGCATGCCAGTGCCTGCTGAGGAAACTCTAGCTTGTAGTGTAATAATGTGACGTAAAATGGCTTTGTACTATCATGTCGAGATGTTACCCATTAACATGAAATAATGTAGACATTTTTTTATGACTTTAAGCAGTTCAGTAGTGCAGACATAATCCATCCATAGTTATCAAAGTTTTCAGAAACTTGAACTCCATATAGTTGATTGCAAAGGTGGTAAAGGTATATAATGTGTGTGTGTGTGTGTGTGTGTGCATAAGTTGTCTCTGTATGTGTGTGTGTGTGTGTGTGTGTGTGTGTGTGTGTGTGTGTGTGTGGCGTGGCCGTGTGTGTGTATCTGAGAATGTGTGCATGCATGTGTATGTCTGTGTGTGTGTGTGTGTGTGTGTGTGTGTGTGTGTGTGTGTGTGTGTGTGTGTGTGTGTGCATGTGTGCGTGTGTGTGTGGGTGGCTGTATGTGTATACATCTGCATATTGCCTATGCGTAGTGTTTGATTCAGGGTCATGGTAATGAGCTGGTTATCTGTATGGCTTTAACTTGTCTCCGAACTGGGGATACTCACAGTCAAGCTAATTGACCAACATACATTAGTAAATTATCAGTAGTGGTGAGAATCTTTCTTTAAATCCTAGGGTATGTTCACTAATAAAATAAAGTTTATCAGTATCAAAAATGTCTCACCATATATCTACATTCACAAGCCAATATATTGTGTCTGTAAACAGAGCAGGTGTTCTTGTGATCTTTCCAGTTATCTTGTAATCTAGACATGTTGTAACATACTGTATAACCTATTAGTGAAAAAGGAGAACTAAGTCCAAAGCTCCTTTCAAGAAATTATACCATCTGTCTGGCTTATAATATTCACATTTGTTAGAATTCTAAGTATTTTACTTTAGAAAATAGCATTTTGTTTTGTGTCACTACTCATTGCTCAGTAAAATGAGTGAGGCAGACACTTAGTCTGTACATATATCTATATATATAACTAATCAATTGTTCTATATTGCCCAATGGCCATTTGGTTTCTTATTCTATTTGTTCTGTGCTTTTTCTATTATAGTCATTTTCATGTAGTACTTTCCTAAAATGTGAATCAGCTTCAGCAGACAAACTTCCTGCATTCCTAAATCATTTAGCTACAGCTATTGTATCTGTTACAATAGTACTGGTAAACAGATCCAGTAATGTGGCTTTTGATCCTTCTTCCTGGAAAGTGACATTTAGAGTATGTACTTCTTCACAGGGGTGGCACATCAGGTGCCATAGATAATCAGCCTGTTGTCCTGCTATAACCACAATCAGAAGTACTACAGGAATGTGTACATTCATAACTCCTGCAACATCCAAAAAAGAATAATTTAGTTTCTGAGACACTACGTGGGCTCAGATCAGCACATGGAATGGATGCAGCCTTGTTGTATGTCACTAATTACAAATGTGCCCAGCTAAATCAGACCTCTGTGGAACAGGACACTCTTCCAACTATTAGTTATGACTAATCCTCACACATTTGTAAACTATGAATTGTCACTGAGTGTCACTAGGTGGCTTGCAAGTTATTCATGAAATATTAACCACTCAGGTAGAATAGTACATAATACTTAATACATAATACATAATGCATAATACATAATACAGTTTCACTTGCATTTCCAGTGGCACTTGTAATTCCTCAAGAATCAATATTAGATCCATTCTGTTTGCAATATTCATACATGATATGTCAAACTTGGGTTCTCTGTATTTTATTGAATGTTTCTTTGACAAACATGGGAAGGTGGTTTAATGTCAATGGTATGGATAGCCAAGTGGTAAAATGTTTATGGTGTGCAATGTCGAGACAAGTCTGAAGCATTTCTGTCTGGGTCTCCTCTGAAAATGGTCTCTGTCCCAGTCCTAGTCAGACTTTCCCGGTAATCAAATGTTAAATGAGAAAAATAAATAAAATAACGTAAGTGAGGGTGGAGGTGTGAGAGTGTTTGTGTGTGTGTATGTGAGTTAGGTTTATGGTCAGGGATGAGTGAAGGCTAGGTGTTGCATGTTTGTGTGTGGATATGTGTATTTTGGGTTACCGTTAGGGGTTAGATATAGTGTTGTTTGTGTCTGTTTGTGAATATTTGCATGTCTGCATATGCCCTGTGTAGTGGTAGGGTTATGGGAAGGTTTTTATGAAGGTAAGGTATAGAGTTATGTTGAGGGAATGGGCAGCATTAGGGTTAGGGTTAGCACCCATTTCTAAAGTGGTGCAGGGAGCGGAGCCTTCCCTCAACCCTAACCCTACACCTTACCTTCATAAAAACATTCTCGTAACACTGTCACTATTCAGATGAATTTGAGGGCAGTTTTATGAGGGGTTGCAGTGTTAATATCAGGAGAGGAAATAGTTTTCTTTTCTCAATATTATTTAATTCAATATTCTTTTGTTTTCAGTATTGTGTATGTTTGAACTTTTTTGTTGGTGTTTTCAATTCAACATTAAATTAGTTCAATCATACACAATAGAACCATCAGACTTATGAAGATGATTAACCATCCTTTTTGAAAATACTATTATATCCTTAATTAATTCTAAACCACAACATACCTTCAGCTTTTTTCCAATCATGGTTTCATCTGCAGATTTTATCTGACTGAAGGAAAGATAATGATGTTCTTTTTGAGCTCAAGTGTTGCTAAAAATCCATTACCCAGTTTCACAATAATTCAAACCCTTAATAACACCTACTTCAGAGGCTTAAAACATAGATATCGATTTCCATTAAACTATCAATTGTAGCTTCTGATAATCAACTCAAGTCTGATTTGTATGTGATGTCTGTTCTGACCAAAACCAATGCAAAACTATGTTGTCTTCAAAGGATCAGAACACTTCAATGCAGTACAATCCATTGAAACAATGCAGCTGCTGTCTTTTTCTTTTACGCACCACACCTAATCACCAACCTGCAATGACCATTGCTACTGATTGTTATGGAAATAGTCTTCATCACTGCCACTCACATTATAGGCCAAATTATCTTACACTTGAACATCTATTCACTATACAGCAAACTTTTGTCCAGATGATCATTTTACATATCTATAGTACCACCACATTAATATGGCTGAGCCTCATCTTATTCTGTAATCTTTTACTCAATATTTCATACATAACTCTAAAATCTTAAATAAATGTGGTGGCATACCTCTCAATTGTACAGATTTTTGCAGAATGCCTATATTTTTTGTCTCATATTTTTCATCTGTTTCACATACAGCTGTGGTTTTCAGGCAAATCTCTGGCAAATCATTGAGAATTGAAGTCAGAAAATAATGACAGACATTTGAGTTTCAGACATCATATCCTTCAGAAAATTCATGCTAATGCAAAACCTGTTGTTCTATCAAATTTCTAAGTTTGTAAGAGCAATATTTACAGTGTCCCTATTTTTAGACCTTTGCCCCCCATTATTTGTGGCTTTGTACACATTTCTTGCTCTAAGAGGCTGAGAGGTATGGTGAAGGTACATTGTAATTCAAGCTATGTAGGAAAGTCCAGCAATAATTTTCATCTAAATTTAAAGTCCATTTCAGGGTGTTATGCAATTAAGTGTATTTAAAGGATAATTTCTTATGACAATGGAAAATAAATTGCAGTGTAACTTAAAGCCTGAATATTGTGCATATGTGCTGTATTTTGTTTTAGCTGAATTCAAATCCTTTCTTTAAACATATAATCCACATAATTGTTATTAGTTAGATGATGTGAGCTCCATTTGTTTAGTTGTGGACATGTACATTTCAGCCCTTTTTAGTGACCTCATCAGCACAGCATAAGTGGACTGTCTGGCTATTCTTCAGAAATGCAGGGCTTTAAACCTGGATTTCTGAAGTATAGCCATGTCCACAACTAGTGGAGTTTGGCTTTATGGCCTAAATGCACCCATAAAGACTAAAAAAAAAAAAAAGTTAAAAGGCATGGGCATTTAGAAGCCATATAGCTGAAACACTTGATTTCCTTAAGGGGTCATTAGCATATATCCTATGAGCCTACATTACAGAAGGTTTTTCTTATACACACACACACACACACACACACACACACACACACACACACACACACACACACACACACACACACACTCATACACACACAAATCACATCCAGAGTCTCGCTGCTGTCTTTATAAATAACAAAAACATACTGTATTGATAAAGAACAGAAACATAGTTAAAAATTCCAGTTTTCAAAATGAACATTGTTTGCAATTGTATTACTTGCAATGATGATGGGACCTCTTCCACTCAATCTTTTTTATTTTTAATTTTCTACTGAGAAGTCAAGACATAAGCTTTTTTCCAATATATTACAAACCTCAGTCTGTTTAACTACATTCATTTTCTTACTTTTGTTGTACATCTCTACTTCTGTATCATTGATCTAAAACTTATAAAAACACTGCACCACCAACTCAGAACTTAAAACTGAAGACTCAAACAAACTCCACAGGCAGTGATGAATATCTATAGACAAAACATTAATTTTTAAGCACTTTCATTCTTTAATTTAATTAGAACTTCATCAGAAAAAATCTAAACTTAATCAAAACGATTTAAATAACCCTCCAAAAAGGTCAAATGATCTAGTCAGACTAATAGTAACTTGCAATGGTTTACATCTCACTTAAACCAAATTAAAGGAACATACACTAAATATTAATATGCAAACACTGGGCAGGATTCATGAAGCCTCCGTGTAAGAGTTACAAGGCTTACACGGAGGCTGCAGTTAAACGGTGTGACGTCAGTATGTCATGCATATGCATGAGGGCATGCTGAACCACACCTAAGGCTAACACGGTCCATGTAAGACAGTAGGGGGCATGTCCGTAGGGCGAGCCCTGCAAACGGACATGCCCCCAGAAGAGTAAAAGTCCCAAAAGTAAACCCCCATGACAGAGTCCGTGTAATGTGAATAAACACAACACAACACATGCCCCCACAGACTATGAACATAAAATGTATAAATGAAAATCTTATATTTTTTTTATAAGTTGTAAAGATGTTTGCCCGTGAGTGTGCTTGTTTGTGTGGGCGTGTCTGTCACTTAGCCACAGTTAGCAGTCAGTGGAAAAGCATATAAGAGCTAAATATGCAAAGCAAGCCAAGAAGCAATAGCGTAGCGGTAGAGACATCGGCTGAAGAGGAGGCAGTCATGGTTCGAGCCCCCACAACATCAAGTTTTATTTTTAGTGAAATAAGCACGAAACAAGTCCGTCATATATGTACATATGTAAAATTATATTTTATGTAAAATGTAATGAAATGGGCCATGTATTTTGAATAAATGTGAGATAAAAAAAAATCTCAGATGTGCCTGCCTATAGCTGAGCTACAGTCTAACAAGTTGAGGATATCTGCTTGTAGGTGAGCAGTGTTTTAACAGGTGTAAAATGAGTGCCCGTAGGTGAGCAGTGTTTTAACAGGTGTAAAATGAGTGCCCGTGGGTGAGCAGTGGTTTAACAGGTGTAAAATGAGTGCCCGTGGGTGAGCAGTGGTTTAACAGGTGTAAAATGAGTGCCCGGGGTTGAGCAGCATTTTAACACGCTGAAACCGTGTGCCCATAGCTGAGCTGAGCGTAATATGTGTGCTGACAGCCAAACGACGTGTAAACCAGAGTAACCCATTTGCGCAGAGCTGCGCATTGCGCTAACAAGCTATCCGGCGGGCAACATTGAGCAAGCTGTATCAAAACTGCCTTTACACAGGCACAACTCCTAGCCTGTGTAGACAGTCATAAAATAAAAAAAGCAATAGCCAGGCTCAAACTCAGGATACCAAGCACCATAGTCAAAGTACTGAACCACTAAGCCATGACAGTTGCACTTAGAAATGCAGTAATAGCATATATATAGGAATGAATAGAAAGAGGAGCATGATAAACAGGTTTTGTGAAGCTGATACAATTCCAAAATGGCCAATCACAGATAGGTGCGGGAAAAATGGCATATATAAGCCACATAGGAGGGAATACGCAGCATAACCGATTGTGGAACCGACTTGCAGCCAGGATGTCAGGTGTAGGAGAGGGTAGTTGCTTCCGAGCACAGAGGTGGGGCATTGAGAAGTCCAAATATATGGTTTGGCTCCTCGTCCATGATCATGAGGCCCAACTCATGCAGGGTCAGGTCCTGTGGGGAGCATATAGGGCTGAGGCATGAGACCGGTTGGCACATGATCTCACCAGTGCCACAGGAATAACAAGGACTGGTGAACAGGTCTGTCACCACCATGCGGACATGAAGAGATGGAAGCAGGACCATCTGAACCGTTGGATCCAGGAGGCCCGGCAAATGCCCAACGCCCCACTACTGAGTAAGTTACATGTAATTATTTATGTAAGAAATTAACCTAGCTGATATTATGGAGATGTGTATTCCAATATTACTTCATTTATATTACAGCTGCAGGTGTCCGTTCCATGAACCATCGAGCCTATGCCGATAGGCTGGTGCGGTTGCGCCACCAGGCAGGTCAGTAATTCTCTCCCTGTAACTGTAAAAAAATATATAAGTATGACAGTTAGCAAAATAGTGCAGTGTAGTCACTAATAATAAAATGTGCAAGTAACAGTGTAAGAGAGTTTGCAAGTATTGCTTGATTACAAAAGTGTGATGCAGCCTGTAATCCAAACATAAAAATGAAACAAGTCTGAAATAAAGATGTCCCACCTGTAATATAATAGTACATAATCTGCAGCAGGCTGAAAAGTACATCTGCAGAAGCTGAGTAAAACACATGTGTGAAATATATCCCTGTTGAAATACTGAAACATGACATAAGTGAGACTGTTGGAAAGGATTGTTATAACTAATGGTAAAACATGTCAATAAAGCATAGAATTAAGTACCATCCTGAACTGTAAAAATAAAACAAGTGAGAGAGTGTGAGAAAGAGGTATGAATCCACCAATAAAGTAGTAATAACACCTGAATAAAGTATACTGCAGTCAGTACAGAATGAAATGAATGTGAGAGGCAGAACCAAACAGCAACATGTGTTGAAAAAAGTAATGAAGCTGGAATGTGTGTCCCAAAATCTGGATATGTTGCTCTCAGTTTGCAATATGAGGTAGTATGGTTGTCTGAAATACCAAACATCCAGTTGTCTATAGCCATATAAAGCAAATGTAGCAGGATGATGTAGCTGAACAGAGCCAGATATGAATGTGTATGGATAAATATGAAATGCATATTGATGTAGCAGTAACATTCCTATCACCAACCTGAAGTAGTTATCACATAGGAAACTGTAGGCAGACCTGTAGTGTGTATATATCTGCAGGTAGTAGAAATCTACAGCATATGTATAGGTATTTGAAGTTGTTAATTAAATATTTCTTCACCCTACCCTATAACCACAAATAATCCATTCCACGTGAAATGGGTATGTGCATTCACAATTAACACCCCTGGACATTTGTCCTGTTGGTTCATACATATTTGCATGTACGTTGATGCATGTGCCCTGTTCATACATCCAAATCTGATTGCCTGTTGCCATCAATCAACCCCGCATGTTGTTGGATTGTGTATTGCTCTTCAAATTATGCATGTGTTATGCTTGCTGTTCAATGGCTTGAATTTATGGGTGTTTGGTTAATGGGAATACTAATGCATGCTGTTACAACTAATTGTGAATGGTATTGTATGTTACTAACCCAAACTGTCATAACATAATGCAAAACATAGGACGACAGGGAAGGCGGGTTCCAGCGGACCCACCTCTCCCACCTCAGCTGGCGAGTGCACCTGGCAGTAGTGCCCAGGCTGGACCCTCCTCCGGTGGCCCTGTGCCACCTGGGGGTGGAAGCGCTGCAGGGGATGGGGCTCATCCCCCCTCTGCAAGTGTGGCCGGAGAACATCCACTCACCCTCCATAGTGTCCGGACTGTGGTGCGTAGGGGGATCTGGCACGCTGTGCTTGGGCCCCTATGCCAGCTTGAGGCATGGGTGGCACAACTTATGGGCGTGCCTGCTGCCCGGCCTACACAGCCCCCAGCACAGCCCCGTCCTGGGCAGTGAAGGCACAGTGACAACTGCCCATGGGTGGGGATCTCAGTTCCACTGTTGCCATCTGTGGGCTCATTTATTTTATTTTTTATTTTATTTTACATTTGTTGACCGGGCTAGTCTGGCTGGATGCAAGTCCATTTTCAGCAGAGGCCCGAGGAGAAAAGCTCCACTATCTACTGTTACATGCATAAAAAAGATTACAATAAGATACGGCTTGTTGGAATTTAAGAACAAATGTATGAAAGATATTCAAAGTAATGAGATAATTTTTGAAAAGTGAAAAAAGTACAAATTCTTAGATTCCAACAGTTTTACAGAAAATATATAATACATAAAAATTCTAAAAGTAGTAAATCAGAGTAGAATCCAACAATTTTACAGAAAAATGTGTAATACTTTAAAAATTCTAAAAAAATTAAATCAGAGTAGGAGTTAGGGTAGAGAGGAAAAGAGTAGAGGAGTAGAAAGAGTGAGAAATGTGATAAAAATTAGTCAGGTGTACTGCAGGAACAAAGCCAGTGGTTTTGGAAGTACAGTTTAATTTTCTGTTTGAAAAGAGGCAAAGATGTAGTCAGAGTTATGTCACTAGGTAGAAGATTCCAATTTTTTCCTACTGTATTAGTGAAAAGACAGTCACCAGCAAAGTTATTGGACTTAATTGATCTGGCCATGATTTTATGGGAGGAGCGAAGGGAGTTGAGATTGTTATAAGGGATTATCAGTTGAGAGAGAATAGGGGTCTTGTCAGGTTGATGTAGTATACTATGGGCAGTAGAGAGTTGAGGAATAAGCAGGTAGTTTTGGAGTTCAAGCCAGCCTAGTAGTTTTAAGTTGAGACAATGGTGGGTTCTGAAGGGGTTACCAGTGGCGAAGCGGGCAATATTGTTATAGCAAGTTGTGAGTTTATTGAGATTGCTTTTCCTAAGGTTGGTATAAATAGTGGAGGCATATAGTAGAGTAGATAGAAGATGGGATTGGGCAATCTTGGCTCTAGTAGATGGGGTTAGAAAGGGTTTAACTTGATATAGGGATCCCATTTTTCTGTTAACTAACTTGATGGTATTGTTAATGTGCTGATCGAAAGAGAGTTTATTGTCGATGGTAATTCCTAGCAATTTTGTTGTCGAATCAGGTGAGATGATGGTGTCATTGTCTGAGGAGATGGAGAAGTCTAGTGGGGGGGTCCGAGTGGTGGGGGTAAAAAGGAGAAGTTTAGTTTTTTTGGCATTGAGTAGGAGGAACCGTTGGGAAAACCATGTTTCAACTGTCTTGAATATATTTTGGGTAAGTGAGATCAGTTCTGTAGTGGATGGAGCGGTACAAATAAGGGTCGAATCGTCTGCATATTGAATACAGGTTGCTTGTGGGATTGCAGAATGAAGATCATTAATGAAGAGGGAGAAAAGAAGTGGACCAAGAATGGAGCCCTGAGGAACTCCGATGGAAATAGGCAAAAGGGAAGAGATATGGTTTTCCCATATAACTGCTTGTTGTCTGTTGCTAAGATATGATCTAAACCATTTCATGGCTAGGTTATCAAATGAGAGAGATTCAAGAATGTTTGCTAAAAGAGAGTGGTTGACCATGTCGAATGCTTTTGAAAGATCAATGAAAAGAGCGGAAGAGAGAAGATTATTGTTGCGATTTTTGTTGATAGTTTCTATAAAGGAAAGAAGGGCAGTGGTGGTACTGTGATGAGGTCTAAAGCCATGCTGACAGTGTGCTATAATGTTGTGTAGAGAGAGATAGTGTACTAGTTGCTGGTGAATACATTTCTCCATAATTTTAGCTGAGGGTGAGAGGAGAGCAATTGGTCTAAAGTTGGAATAGTCAATAGAGTTACCACCTTTATGTAGTGGAATAATATGAGAGACTTTCCAGATGTCTGGGATGGATCCCTGTAGGATAGTTCTGTTTATGAGTATGGTTATAGGATATGCAATTTCTTTGGCTGCTTTTTGGAGGAAAAGGGAAGGGAGCTTGTCAGCTGAAGGGGTACAAGGTTTTAGTTTGTGGATGAGTCTGTAGATGTAAGAAGTAGATATAGGATTTCGTGAGAAGTTGTAAGAAGAGTTAGCTGGTTTGTTTGGAGGGTAATAGTTGTTGGTGTTCATTTGTCTAGCTAGGGATTGAATAGTTTCGGTAAAAAAAGAGTTAAAAGCATTTGCAGTTAGGAGAGGGGTGTCTGGGTTGGCATTTAGTGGGGAAGGAGTTTTGGCTGTACCTGGGGAGAGGAGTTTATTCACTGATAACCAGAATTGTCTGGAATTATTAAGATGAGTTTGTTGTAGTTCACAGTAGAATTTTTTTTTTGTCGGATATTACTGATTATTTAGTCAGATTTTTAAGCTGGCGGAAGTGAAGGAAATCTGGGCTGTTTCTGTGGATTCTCCATTTGGTCCATGCATTATTTCTAGTGAGGATGAGTTTTTTAGTCTCTTTGGAAAGCCATGGGGCAGTTTTAGATTTCATTCTAATGGAACGCTCTGGAGCATGTCTATCAAGAATGGATAAGAAAGTAGTATTAAAAAATAAGACTGCTTCCTCAAGAGGAAGTGTTTTTAATGAATTCCAGTTACAATTGCTCAGTTCAGCTTGAAAAAGGTTTATATTAAAATGCTTGGTAGAGCAAACGTTTCTTATATTAGGGATGTTTACACTATCTGACTTTTCTCTGGTAATATAAGTTAGGGAGTGATCACTGACATCATCTGGCATGGTACCTACTTTATATATTTTGTTTACATTGTTTGTTAGTATCCAGTCTAATATACTCTCTCTATTACTGTGCTTATGGAATCTCGTAGTTGAGGTGATAGTTTGGGAGAAACCATGAAGGTTAATATGAGAGGAGGGATTTTCAGTATTAATAGTATTCCAGTCTATGTTAAAGTCGCCTAGGATTATGGTTTCTTGTGGGTAGGTGGTAGAAACCCAGCTAAGGAAATCTTCTAATATAGGAATATTGTTTCCTGGAGGTAGATACATACATATGATATGGAGGACTTTTTTAGCATTTAGTTGGATTTTAGTTATAATGGCTTCTATTTTGCTATCCTGGTTTGGGCATGTTGGTAGAGTAGTGATGTTAAGTTGATTTTTAAAAAGGATAGCTACTCCACCACCTTTGCGTTTTGATCGGTCATGTCTTTTTATATTATGGGCTCAAGATATCCAAACATCCGTCCCCGTCAATTGTGTAACCCCCCCACATGTGTCATACACCACCCATGTATGCGTCTTGTTTGTCTTGTCTGTTAACCTCCCCTACCTACCTCCCCAGCTATACCGACTTCCTGTACCTGACATACCACTCCCACCTGAAAAAAAAAAAAGGGCACTCTGTACCCACAAAAAAAAATTCCGCCCCATACATAGCTGCCCATTTTGCACACATGTCTGCTGGACATGTAAACTGGCAATTACAATTGGCTGTACAACAAATATTATTGTTGTCCTCACACCTCTCTCAGGGATGGAAGGTTTCAAATTTCACACCAAATTCCAAACATATGCACAGCTGTTGCTGACAAAGAAATGGGCAGCTATGGGCCTTTCCTACATCCCTCCTGCAAAACCCGAGCTTGTTTTCTTACTGTCGTACCCTCTTTGTGCCCCCTTTTTCACCACTTTCCTATCTCCCCATTTTCTTTTCTTTAAAAGAAAATAGTGTGGGTGTGCACAAGAGTAAGCACTTTTAAGCAGTAGTAAGCGGGTGTGCACGAAGCTAAGTAGCAGTGCGCATGCGTGAGCTCTGCGCAAACCAGCGCTAACCCACTTACAACTGCTTAAAAGTGCCTTAGTCACTCTGAATGACAAGGCCTGTAGTTTTCTCAGCAGCAAAATAAAATACCTCCCTCAGTCTTGAACCCAGGACCTTGGAAACACTAGTCTGCATGACTTACCACTAAGCCATGACTGCTATACAAGAACATTGTGCTTAAAGAAATATATCATAAAATAGTATGAAGTAATGTAAAGGGAATATAGCAAGTCTAGTACACAAAGCATGTCATGTATATTTACTGTCAAATCTAGTGGATTTGTAAAATAGTACTGTGTGCTGAGAAACAGTCATGCTAGTTGGTAGCTACTAGGTAATAATGTCACAGTAGCATCTGGCAAGCCACACACATACTCAGAGCAGGATAAACACTGCCATAGTTGAATAGTTAAGAGATCAGACATAGCAACTGTGACTGAGTTACAGGGATGTCCCTGATGTGAAACAAATGTCAACTGTGCCCCACTGACACCCTGTCAAATGTACTAACAGTAGGCAGAAAGGTGTAACTACACATGCAATGGTAACTATGACTGACTGAAGGTATGCACCACCTGCACGGCACAAATGGTGTACTAATACATATGCTTGAAATAACCCACAGTCACAACTGCAGAGTATCAGAATATGTCATTGGAGTAACCCACTGCTATGTACCATTCCATGAGGCTGATAAAAGATGCACAGGAGAGTATCTGAGGCCTGCTCAGCAGCATGATCAAATACCCCTGTAAGTGTCAAGGCCCACACCATGGCCAAACCATACTGCATGCAGTAGCACCCTACCACAACAAACACATAGGGAATTGCTGGCCAAACAGATTAAGCAAGCATTACAAGCTGTGAATGGAAATGGAAAATAGGAAAGCCATAGCAACACATTACAGGAAAGACACCTAGCAGGCATACAACGACTGAATGTAAAGGCCAAATATTGAAGCCATAGCAACAGATTGCAAGAGCCACTGCTATATACCAGTTACACCTCAATCCCCACAGGAAAGCACACACACCCATATACACAGTATTACTAGTCGTAGGTGTCAGTTTACATACACATGGAGAACAGGACACTGGAGGAAGGAATACTCAGCTTACAGAACAACATGCATTGCAGTGTCTACAACACAGCCTGAAATATGAGAGACATACCAACCCTTACACTCACAGAACAGTGTCGACAGCAAACCAGCATGGTCCCCACCCTGATAATCTAAAAGGGCTAAGCCTACCTAACAGACTTTTTTATAGCACAGTCCTGTAATCACAGTGAGAACTGTAATCACTACACAACAGGCTGCATGCAATTAGTAAATGCTGGCTAACAATTGGTGCAGAGGCCATCACATGGACATGTGCAGATACCTACAAAAGCATCCTGTACTCCCAGTCCACACATGCAATACTGTCATTGCACCCGCTGGAGGTAGAGAGAGAGAGGGAGAGAGAGAGAGAGAGAGAGAAAAGAAAGAAAGAAAGAAAGAAAGAAAGAAAGAAAGAAAGAAAGAAAGAAAGAAAGAAAGAAAGAAAGAAAATAAAAAACCTGAAACAACAAAGCAAAGAGGCTAACAGCAGGCCAAGCAACTGCAAGCCTACACAAACAGCTGCAACAAACACAGGTAATGTAAAGTACTACTATAATACTCTACATATTGTGAACCCTCCAGATGTGTTATTGGTCTGTATCTATGTATATGAAGACGTGCATAGGACGGGACATACTGAAACTGTCACTGAAGGCTCCACATACATATGTATGTGATGGTAGCTATGTGCACATAGCAATGTAGGTTGTAGTGCAATGTACAAGTAGGTTGTACAGTAATGGGTGTTCAGCAGTACGTTACTGTGTGTATACATATGTGGAACTAAAAAGGAGTATATATATATATATATATATATATATATATATATATATATATATATATATATATATATATAAAACGTGTGTATACGTATGTATATCGAGATATGTATATATATATATATATATATATATATATATATATATATATATATATAATATGCATATGTGTATGCATAGATAGAGAGGGATGTAGAAATACATAGACATGTATAGTTTCACAGTGTCATAGTTTAGTACTAGGCTATCTGCAGACAGTGTACAGAATAGATTTAGAAACTTGCTCCTCTGTATAGTACTGACACAGTGAAGACCCCCCTACATAATAGCATTAGTTTACTGTGCCTCTGTCTAGTAGTGACTCAGAGAAGACCCCTGCTGTAAACCTATGATCTCCCATCCACTTGTCAAGAATGCACATGAAGAGTGTCAGTGAGGGTCGCTGCCTAACATGAACTGGGATCCTGTTCCACAGTATGGGAAGCCTCTTAGTGATGGATCTGTCCCTACAGTATGTCCTATTCATACGTGTGCTGAGGTTTAAATCCATAGCTGTCATGCTTCTGATGGATTTGGATTGTATGAGGTGGAACATGTCCATCACTACCAGATTGGACATGGCCTACTACATCAGGCACAGATCACCCCTACGTAGCAGTATGCTATGGAATAGAGCATGAGTTACGTTAGTCTGGCAGCATATGACAGTTGTTGCAGACCCTGATCCTCCTGGTGATGTACTCATGGGGTCCCCCTAGCTGTTGCAAGTGCCAGGTGAGGTACATACCAAATGGGGCATAGTACACAGTCATGGGCCTGATAAGGGAGGAGTATAGGGGTACAATGACCCCTTTTGATGTGGATGTGAATCCCTTCATGATAAGGTGGGCAAGGTAGGAAGTCCATCCAACCACTTTGGCAAAGTGGGTGTCAAATGAGAGGTCAGCATTGCACAGTGTCACCAGGTCTCCGATTACTTTGTCTGTACTCAGTGGGTTATTGTCTATGTGATAATATGTAGGTACCTTGTCCGTCCAAAAGGGTATGAGTATACATTATGTGGCATGCAGTGTCAGGCCATGACTCCGGCACCAGTTATTGGTGTCTGTGAGGCCTGTCAGTAGGATGTATGTGTCAGCAGGTGTATCGCCTATGGCGCACAGTATGCAGTCATCTTTGAACATTGTCAGCGACTACCCTCCCATGTCTGCTTCCACATCTGAGAATGATATGACAAACATGAGCAGTCCCAGGACAGAGCCCTGTGGGACACCACATGTGACTGGCTCTGAGTCTGACATGGCACCAGTGAGGTTGACTATAGGGTTTCTATCCGTTAGCTGGTTTGCAACCCATCATGTGACATATGGATTTACATTTCAGCTGTTGATCATGTCTATGATGGTAGAGTGCAGTACTGTGTCGAATGCTGTAGGCAAGTCCAGGTAGGCTGTATGGACCGCTGTGCCCTCAGCAATGGCTCTAGTGACCGATTTGAAAAGGCCAACCAGGTTCATAAGGCAGAATCTGCCCTCTACAAAGCCAAACCGGGTGGGATCAAGTGTCTAAGTCCCCAATGTCTCTGTGTATGGGTACCATAATGATCCATTCCATAGTGTTGCAGACCAGGCTGGTTAAGCTTATGGGGCGGTAGTTACCAGGGTCTGTAGAGGTGCCTCCTGTGTGGAGTGGGACTACTGTTGCTGTATGCCAGTGTCCAGGTACATATGCTGTAGTAAGGCTATGGCTGAATAGCATGTAATGTGCATGTGTAGCTCCTCTTGCAGTTCACATAGCATGCAACCTGTAATACCGTTGGGTCCCATTGATGCTGTGTTTACAGCTCCGCTGAGGGTGGTTCCCAGCTGGACATCTGAGATGACAGGGTGGTTACAGTCAGCTGGGATAAGTAATTCCACATGTGTGGGTGAGGGAGGGGAGAAACCTGCACTGAACCTGTCTGCCAGACTGTTGGCATTATCTGTGTGTTCAGTGTAGCGTATGTCACTGTGAACTAACTGTGAACACAACTGAGGGTTCCCACCCAGGTGTGTAACATAGCAGAGGAAGGCCTTGTGGTTATCTGTAGTGACCATAGTGATGTCCCTCGCATTGTTGGCCTTGCATGTTTGTATGACAAAACGTATCTTTCAACTACTGCTGATCAGAGATGCCGTAGCTCTATGGAAGTATGCTCTGCCATGCAGTAGCTACCTTCTGTTGTTATACAATTTGTTCAATGCTGGGGTCCACCAGACAGGACACCTGCCCTTGGTGGAGAGGGTCATGGTTTCATTTGTGATTGCATGATCCATGCATTCTTGGAGATGTCTGTAGAAGCATATGTGAAGGTGTCTGCATTGTGGGAAGTGGATTACACTGGCCCAGTGGGCATTAAGAATAACAACTCAGTTATAAGACGTGTAAAGTCGGCATGTGAGAGGTTTCCCACTGTAGTCTTCTGTGTTGTGGGGGAGGTGGGATATGTATATCCAGGGGGATTAGTCTGTGGTCAGATGTGACTAGTGAGGGGTATACTTCCAGTGTGTAGCACATTGTCCCCATGTTTGTGATGATCAGGTCTAGTATATTATCTCCTGTTGTGGGAGAGGTGACTAGCTGTTCCATTGCATTTGACATAGTGAATTCCAGGAACCTTTGGGCTAGGGTGTTTGGGGTAGAATAGTGCACCCAGTGTATGTTAGGATAGTCGCAGTATCCCAATATGATGGTGTGTGGTGGGACATTCATATCCTCCAATGTCTACAGGAAGGCTGACTGTGGTCCCTGAGATTGGGAGGGTGGTCTGTAACATGCTACCAGTTGTATAGCAGGTTTGCCTATGGTCATCTGCACCTGGATGGTCTGTGATGCTTCATGTGTTGCCACTAACCCGGAGGTGTGTGTGTCCTCCATGAATATGAACACATCCCCTCCCTTTTTGTTTTGTCCCGAGTCCCGGGGCCAAAACACATGATACGGGGTATAGCCTGTTACTGCTGGTGTGCTCTCAGGAGCCTTGAACCAAGTTCTCACTTACTGCACAGACATCGAGATTGGTAGAATATGTACGTACAGATATATGTAATACACACATACATATATAGATATCTGTAGAGACTTATACATATACAGATAGATCTGACTGACAACAGATATGTCTGTATATGACTATCTCTCACTGTCTGTCCCACCCCCTCACACTCACACTCACCCTGTGTCTCTCTCTCACTCACTCTCCCTCTCTCCCGACATCTATATTTATATATCTACATCTATATATACATATTATATTTACATATATACAAACAAATATATATCCATATACAGATATAAATATATCAATATATATATATATATATATATATATATATATATATATATATATATATATATATATATATATATATATATATATATATATATATATATACATATATAGACTGCGTGAGGCACATGTGTGCAGATGTCTTGCAACAGGTGCCTGATGTCACAGGCATGGAGTGAACACCAGTGTGGATACTGGAGTACCATACCCCATTCAAAAACACCGATACCAGTAATCACCACATATGTACATGCCTGCTCACCACTGCATGTGTCAGGGGGGAACAGGGTCAACAAGTGTACAATAGGCTCCACATCAATATACACAGTGGCACACTAGTCCTGTAATACCTGTACATGGAATGTGTCAGCGGACATGGTGTGTCAGCTATGGACATGTAGGTCACTGTACCCCTCCACACCCCACAATGTCCTACACGGTATGTACCACTCATGATAGCTACAGATATGGAGAAGGACACAGACATTTGCAAGTAACTGTGTCAATGCACTCAAACACCACAGAGCGCACACAGACGACCTACATAGAGGTTACCACTGCTGGATATACATAGTTCGATCACACCCATGACAGTTGTCTACCAACCATAGTAACACCTCCAACATCCACAACATAAATTACCTATGTCTGTCGTCCTTGTCACTGCAGTATAGAGCACATGGTGGAGGTATGGGACCCTGCCCACAGATATGACATACCCTGTAGTAGACCACACAGAATTAAGAAGCAAGGCTCCCCATGAGTAGATGTCAGACATACCCCTGCTGAATGTAATGCTGATAGGTAATATGCCATATGAGTCACCCTGTTTAACTGTTTGTAAGGAGCAGGTCCGATCATAACACATGTGTCACAAGGGGCAGGGTAGCATAACAGTATGCTGCTGTAGGCCCAGGGCCAAAAGCACACTACCTACCTAGGACACAATGCACACCCATGAACACATTGCAAACGGAATATGTGAGGTGGAATGAGTGTGCTAGTGACTGGGTGCATGTTGTGTACTGGTGTGATTGCTCACCATGACTGTCTGTCTGTCATGGTAGTGTGTGTCCTTGGTGTGAGGCCAGAGACAGGTGTGTGAGGTATTGCAATCAACACATACTACATTGCCATATGTTGTGCTGTGTTACCCTGTATGTCACTGTGGTGTAGGTGGGGTTATGGCAAGTAAGAGTAGTGTGCATTACCAGTGAAATATGTAACGTGCATTGTGTGCAGTGCATGGGCTGATAATGTTCCCCATACAGTACCTTGATACAAACCCCCAGTGTGAGGTTGTGTATTGTACCTGAAACAGTGTGTTGACTGCTGCAGTATACTAGTCTGTTGTATGGAGTGTGCCAGGTACTGTTGCACAGTTGTCAGATGAGCACTGATATCTGGTCATGTACATGTGTATCCCCCAATAGACAGACAGATGCTATATATGGTGCCTAAGTTATATCACTGCAGTCAAGTATTATGTGTATTATGTGTGCTATAGTTTGCTGACAGATATTGCTGACATATTTTCCTTCTCCTTTTTAGGGCCATGGTTCACCAGCGGAACCCAGTCTACTCCACTGCAGAGGAGGAGGAGATACACCAGAGCCTGGTGTGGGATTTCACTGTACTCTTTTCCCGCACCAGCCAGAACCAGCAGGAGAGGGCTGCACTGTGGCAAGACCTGGTCCATCGGGTAAATGACATAGGCACACATAGCCAGACATATGAGCAGGTACGCCATCACTGCAGTGATTTAATTAGAAATGTCCGGCAGCATGCGTCAGATATCCACAGGCAGCAGCTTGCCACAGGTGGTGGGGTGGCTAGACATCCCCCCCTCACCAGACTGGAGGGACTACTCCTGGGTGTTGTGGCTCCAGCACAGCAGCAACAACAACAGCATACATGTGTAATGATGGAGGCTGGAGCCACACAGCAGCTGGACACAGAGCATGCAGGTAACATGCCATGTGTATAGTTGACCATTCTTTACACTGTTAGGTTATGCATGTGTGAGGTGTGTCCTCGTTTTGTAGCTGTAATCTTGGTAATTAGTGTGCATTAGTGATAACCTCATTATCTGCAGTACACCTGTGGAAGCTAACTGTTGCACTACTGAACTGTATCATGCCCACAGTATCAATGGCACAGTTGTGCCCACTGACGATAAATGTCTCTTTTCCGCAGGTCCCTCTGGTGTAATAGCAAGGCAGCCTATCCATGCTGGTGAGTGTGTAATACCATTACCTTCAATACTCTGTATACTAATAGTAATAATAGGCTGAAGCAGTAGTGCAAACACCTGTTTGATTGCAGGTGTGTTTGTGTCTGTGGGTTGATATCTCATATACTGAGGTGTGTGCATGTGTGCATGTGTGCATGTGTGCATCAGTGGTGGCATTGTGTACACATTGTAAACTGTGTTTCCTGTCTTACTCCTACAGGTTCTGGTGCTGCTCTGGTGTTGTGCAGCAGGGAACCTGAATCAGCTGCTGTGGATAGTGATAATGATGATACCTGTGTAATGGCACAGGATAGGTGTGCCAGGGTCTGTCATTGGTCAGCCAATTGACACTACACAGCTGTCGACCCCATCAATGCGCACAGTCATCCTGCCAATACATCCTTTGTCACCAATGTCCCTAGGTGATGGACAGGATACAGTGGGCATTGACCAGGGTAATGTGGTACCGGTGGCACATGCTTCCCCACACTGCAGCCATGGCCAGGGCCCTGACACAGTACCACACAGGCAGACGTCCATGGGTTCTCATGGGAGCATCCGTGGGCATACCACCCCTGTCAGACATGCCCACAGAGGTCTTTCAACCCCAGCTATGTTTCGGGCTGTAATGCAGGCACAGTCACGTATGGAACGGTACACCAGACAGGGTCTGAGGGAGCTGAGAGCATGTCGCACAGCCATGAGTGACAGTATGCGTGATGTTGCGGCTGCCATCCGCAACTTCACCGAGGTCATTGACAGATGTTGGGGGGACACATTAGATCTGTTCCACAACTATATGTCCATGAGCCAGGGCAATGGTGGACAGTTGAGGCGTCGACGTGGCCGTATGCCAGCAACAGCAGCTGGCAGCCGTCGTGGATGACAACAGGGCCGCAGCCGCTCACATAGTTCCAGCAGCAGCCCCAGCAATGCTGGGTCTGTGCTGTCATCGGACCGCCCCAGGAGACCACGTGCACGTGGCGCTGGACAGTCCCAACAGGGACCTGTCTCCAGTCAACAAACAACTGTTTCTGATGACAGTACCCAGTCTGGCTTAGTACCTGATACGGCCCATAGCACTCCTGCCAGGCACAGGTACCATGTCCGTGGCCACAGACAGTGATCTATATGACCTGGCGGGTACAGTCTGTGGCTGTCCACAAACACCTGTATATGGCAGCCATGAGATGGGACTGTGTGCATTCATACACACATGCAAAGTGATAACACCTAGGGCTACCGCATACACGCACACACTGCATCAACATTGCCCCATCTTGTACTGCTGTCCCTCACCAGCACACACACACAGACATGTCAATTGGTTGTATCAGTGGCAGACTCAGGCATACCAGGTACACACCCTGTGCATATGATGAAACTGTGCCACCTCCTGCAATCTGTAAAATCGGTGCAGGAACAGGTTAACATGGTGCTGATGCACAGGGTGACTACATAGACATTTTGTAATAGTATGATGTTGACAACAGTACAATGTAATGATAGCATTGTGGGTATATACCAGCATGCCTGATGCAGTTACAGTATGAATGTCATTGTATTGTTTTGTACACCCATAGTAATTACCACAGTGTTCTGTCTGCACATCTTTGCATACTGGTGGTGAGGCTGTGAAGGGATGCCCACCTACATAGGTAGCACAGGGGATACAACAATGTACATATTGATACTCAAAGATGGCCATGTCAACTGCAAGTTGCATGCTGTCCACACACGACTCTACAATGCAGATGTTCCAGGATATTGATATCTGTGCAGTACTACACAACAGGTTCAAGGCTCACAAGAGCACACTAGCACTACAAGGTCACACCTCATACTATGCATAACAGCACTAAAACACAGAACTAACTATGACAGGAGGGAGAGTGCCCATACATGTCAAGGATACTGTGGTGCCAGGACAGGTAGCATACATCATACTAAGTCTGGAACTGCTGAGTGAGGGCTCAGTGTCTGTTATTTGACATTTGTATTATTACAGGTATGAGCACTTGGGTATCAGGCCAGTTATTCAACATTACGAAGGTACGTGGTCTATACACTTGTGAGGGGTGCGGCTGGACCCAGCCCGTCTGATCTGGGAATGTCTGGGTACTGGCTTAGAGTGCCTGCATATATGCACTGTTACATACTGGAAGTCGTACACCTTGTTTGTTGTAGCATAGTCTACATACAGGCCTGCTGACTGTAGCTTTGTTTGTATGCATGTTTGCCTGTTATGTTCCTGAAACACTGATTCCACCTGCAGTGCAGATATACAGTGCCTCTGTGGATGCCTAGTGACATCTGTGTTGCTTACTGTACTGATGTCCATGTGTCACTTGACAGAACGTCACTGTTTGTCCTGTTTGCATGTAGCTTGCCTGTAACACATTGCATATGACTTACCTCACATTTGCTCAAGACAGCATTCATATATGCCAGCACTAACAAATCAGGAGCACTACACCCTCACATAGTCACCTTGAGTACCTTGTTCCCCATTGGCCCTATGTGTCGTTACTTAGTATGGGAGTCACAATGCTATGGTAGCATGTGCAAAGGTCACCTGTCGATCTACTCTCAGGTCCAGTTGGTGAATCTGTGAGTCATGTGGCAATGTTACAGCTGCCTCATGTACACAGACAACCCTCTCCCCTTCCCATACATGTACAACACATGTGAGAGATGCAACCACATAGCCAAACTGGGGGCTAAGCTCTGTTTACACAGCACTGGCATTCCCTGTCAGGTGGGGTGGGATACTACAGTAAAGACAGTACCAGTCTCCCATAGACCTACCACGACCACAATCCAAACACAGAAACACACAGGTACATTATTGGGCTCTCAGAATAGCATCCTGCCTGAGCAGCTGACACCTGCAAAGCAGACACACAAGCAAACGTTATGCCAGAGCAGAGTACATGCAACACATAGCTCACAAAGCCTGTGTGCCAAACAGTCTCAGGCCATATGGCTAGACAACGCACATGCTACAGTTGTATGAGGTACCTCTATCATCACGTACACTGTGGTCCTGCTCCCGGGCTGAACAAGGTGATGGTCATGCTCAGCTGCCCGTCGGGCACTATGATCCACCACATAACACAAGCAAAGCGGTCACTCCAAGGCATGTAGAAGTATGACTCAGTCATTGTCTGTGCCAGTGTGTATGACCTCTGATGCACCTCCCTGGACTACATGTTAGGGGACATAGAGGGGCTCTCTGAGCTTGTGGCACAGGCTGGTATGACCCTGGCCTTGAGTAGCATCTCACCCTCACCATGAATGCTGCCACAATATGTAGACAGGATCATCAGTTTCTGCAATTAACGTATCTTTCAGTGACATCCAAAGGGGATCCAATGCCTGTCAGTGTGGGATTACATGCTGGACATGCCACATTGTTTTGCTTGGGACAGCTTGCACCTGTCACCCATGGGCCGGTGTATATTGGCAGAGGCTGTTGCTACACACATAGTGCCTTTGTATGCAAGGCTGACATTACATAGCCACCTACACAGGTATCACACGGGATGAGACACTAATAGCAATGCTACTCAACAGCAGCAGTGTAAACTTCAAGATGCATGCAGTGGAAACAGTCCTTAGCATGGGGTACAGCAATATCCATGCAGTAACAGACTCCTGGTACAAGGCTCCCAGGTGTACACCATCAGTGCTAGGTCATTCCTGATACCATGCTTGTCATCCCCTACACATGCACCAACCCAGAACAGAGGGGTTGTATCCAAAGGCACCTCGGATACACACACCCCCAGGTTGGTGGCACTGCACAAAGCATCAGAGCCACTCCATGTGCAACACACAGTGGGTTAGACTGCCTTCATGTTCATAGCCTGGCACACACCACACTCCCATACCCAGGAAACCCACTTGGCCTTCCTGACAACACTAGGACTATGACGGTCTCTACACACACCATTATATGGTTGTACTGCGACTACCCAAACATACAGTGTGAGCATTATTCTAGCTGCAAGACCCTATCTGAAGGGTTCTTATCATTCATTCCCTGCATTGCTATGGAACAACTTGTTACCACTCCCACAAGTGGTGACAACATGCTGCACCTGTTCATCACCAACATGTGGACTATATGCTCCAGACCAATCATGTATCCCTCGCTGGTGGGATGACACCATCTACAACCCACACTGTATAGTCACATACCACATGCAGCCCCTGCACAGAACACCACAGTCATACAGTTGTCTGATGCATATTCCATGTATTCACATGAGGCAGGCTTCGGACATGGGAACTCTTGCAGTTCACAGGTACATATGTGTAGGTGGCACACACATACATCATGTGTGCATTGACATTACTGATATAATGTATGTCGTGCAATATTGGGAACAACACCCCACACACATGGACAAACTGTGTGACAAAAATACACATGGCATTTGTAGGATACAAACCCCTACCTAACTATGTTAGATCACTTGTGACAGTCGCAGTAGCAGAGTGTACTGTTTGCATTACTGGGAGGATTGCTTTTTCCTGCTGTACCTATAGGGTGCTGGCATCATCAGTGTTTAGACAGTGGAATATGCAGCATGTGTTGTGTAGTAATAGTTGCCAAAAGGGACATTTCTCATGCACATGGAATTGCACACACTACTCCCCCACACACAGTCACACACACACTGGGCACTTGCAGGATTCACACCCCTATCTAACTATGCTATGACACTTGTGAGAGACGCATTAGCAGACCACGCTATTTGCATTATTGGGGGGATTGCTTTCTCCTGCTGTACTTATAGGGTGCTGACATCATCAGTATTTAGACAGTGGAATATGCAGCATGTGTTGTGTAGTAATAGTTGTCAAAAGGGACATTTCTCATACACATGGAATTGCAGACACTACTCCCCCACACACAGTCACACACACACACTGGGCACTTACAAGATTTAAGCCCCTACCTAGCTATGTTTTGACTCTTGTGAGAGACACATTAGCAGAGCGCGCTATTTGCATTACTGGGGGGGATTGCTTTCTCCTTCTGTACTTATAGGGTGCTGACATCATCAGTGTTTAGACAGTGGAATATGCAGCATGTGTTGTGTAGTAATAGTTGCCAAAATGGACATTTCTCATACACATGGAATTGCCCACACTACTCCCCCACACACAGTCACACACACACTGCACACTTGCAGGATTCAAACCCCTACCTAACTATGTTATAACACTTGTGAGAGATGCATTAGCAGAGCACGCTATTTGCATTACTTGGGGGAATTGCTTTCTCCTGCTGTACTTATAGGGTGCTGACATCATCAGTGTTTAGACTGTGGAATATGCAGCATGTGTTGTGTAGTAATAGCTGCCAAAAGGGACATTTCTCATACACATGGAATTGCACACACTACTCCCCCACACACAGTCACACACACACTGGGCAGATGCAGGATTCACACCCCTATCTAACTATGTTATGACACTTGTGAGAGACACATTAGCAGACCACGCTATTTGCATTATTGGGGGGATTGCTTTCTCCTGCTGTACTTATAGGGTGCTGACATCATCAGTGTTTAGACAGTGGAATATGCAGCATGTGTTGTGTAGTAATAGTTGTCAAAAGGGACATTTCTCATACACATGGAATTGCACACACTACTCCCCCACACACAGTCACACACACACTGGGCACTTGCAGGATTTAAGCCCCTATCTAACTATGTTTTGACTCTTGTGAGAGACACATTAGCAGAGTGCGCTATTTGCATTACTGGGGGGGATTGCTTTCTCCTGCTGTACTTATAGGGTGCTGACATCATCAGTGTTTAGACAGTGGAATATGCAGCGTGTGTTGTGTAGTAATAGTTGCCAAAATGGACATTTCTCATACACATGGAATTGCACACACTACTCCCTCACACACAGTCACACACACACTGGGCACTTGCAGGATTCAAACCCCTACCTAACTATGTTATAACATTTGTGAGAGATGCATTACCAGAGCATGCTATTTGCATTACTGGGGGGAATTGCTTTCTTCTGCTGTACTTATAGGGTGCTGACATCATCAGTGTTTAGACAGTGATATATGCAGCATGTGTTGTGTAGTAGTAGCTGCCAAAAGGGACATTTCTCATACACATGGAATTGCACACACTACTCCCCCACACACAGTCACACACACACTGAGTTACTTACAGGATTCAAACCCCTACCTAACTATGTTATGACACTTGTTAGAGATGCAGTAGCGGAGCGTGCTTTTCACATTATTGGGTATATTTCTGCTCCTGACATATGTATAGTGTGCTGACATCATTATGGTTGAAGAGGTATGTACATCTATGACTATCCATCAGTACAGGGGAGAGCATATCTATGCATTAACTTTGCACAGGCACAGTGGCCTACTGTACTGTGGAGGAAGATGCCAAATACACTGTAGATAGCCTTCTGTATTCCCTAGGGACAACAGTCAGGTATTGCACTCTACAGCCATATGTTTACTTGTCAGATGCAAGTATCTGTTGCTCATATACTGTTTGTGGGTCTTTATTGCCATAGCCTTCCCTATCTCTATAAACAACATGTGTACTGTGGGAGATGTTTGCATATGAGTGGGATCCAGTACTTTACTTATGTCTCTGTTGTAACTTCACTGTGTGCACTGGGCAGATGTCTGTATTGTGGGAGGTTCCTGTGTTAACACATAGAAATGCCAGATATGTGTGTGCAACTGCTGAACTGTGACATGGCCTAAGTGTCTGAGCATGCCCAGTTCGCAGTTTGTATGGCTTCTTGACTGCCACATCTCATTTATCTAAGTGTGCGAGCATGCCCAGTGTGACCTTTCCTTATGTTGGGATCTGTGGACCACCACATTTCTGTTTGTGTGTGGACGCCATCTATATATCACATGTACAGTTGAGTGTTGGACATCAGGTTGTGTTCTTACTGCCCAACTGCTGTGTGTCTGAACCTAACAGGCATTATGCTGTGCCTGCAGGGTTGTCATGGGATAGTTTGCATACAGTTGTCATCATCCTTTCCTGCTGACCAAACAGTTGTATTGTTGTATAGTCTACTGGTGCAGAACTTTCACTGTGGTGGACAGTATAATCGGTTTCAGTCCTATCACTGCTTGTAATGTTTATAGTGAGCACACTAGACTGGTTGAGGGCCAGTTGTGCAGATATGACCATGTTGCATTTTGTTCAGATATGGACAGCTTAGTACATGATTGTCCGACATTGTTAATGTATTCTACAACTTGTGTGGACAGTGACAAACAATGGCCATGTGCCCTAGTCCATTTGTAATGCTAGTCAGAGAGTGTTTGTCCTTCAACACACATTTACTGGTGTTTGCCATGACATATGTCACGGTTAGTGTGCTGTGCCTCTGTCTACCCATGACATACAGGTGATATCCAGGGTACACCTACCATCTCCCATCCAGTCATCATGATTCCTCTGGATGATAGTCACTGAGGGACTCCCTGGATATCCTGTAGTGGGAGTTTAGTCGTGATTGGAGTGAGCTTCTGGATTATGGGCCAATCAGTACAGCATGTCCTGTTAATGTTTGTGCTGGGGTTCAGGCCTGTCAGCTGCATAGGTCACCAGCATTCAGTGTTTATATGGTGCCAAATGTCCATTGATACCAGGTTGGTCATGGCTCTATACATCAGGCACAGTTCACCTCCAGCCAGGCAGTATGGCACTGTGTGGAGCTGCAGTTTCTTTACTCAGGCAACACATGGCATCTGTTACAGCTCTGCGATCCTCCTGGTGGGGTATTTGTGTGGTCTTTCCAGTTGCTGCAGGTGTCTGCTATGGTACATCCCTGAAGGGCCATTGTACACACTTGTGAGGCTGCTGATGGATGACTGGAGAGGCACATTGACCTACCCTAGCCTAGCTGTGCTGACCTTCATGATTAGGTGGGTATATGGTATGTTTCTGTAACCACTACAGACACATGGTTGTCACATGCAGGATATCTATCACCTTGTGTCCCCAGGTCTCTTATTGCTCCTGATGTACTTACTGGGTTAACACCTATGTGGTAATTTCTGGCCATGTACTGTGTTTCCACAGGGGTTGACTATACACTATTCTGCATTTAGCTTGTTGACATGGCTGTGGCACCACTTGTGTGTTTCTATGTGTGCCTTTTGTAGGTTGCTTATGTCAGCTGGAGGGTCCAATATGGTGTCCAGTTTGTAGTCCTCTGCAAACCTGTTCAGACAGAGTCCTTCCATGTTGGCCTGTACCTATGTGACATATATAGCATACAAGAGAGGTCCCAGGACCATGCCTTGTGGGATGCCAGTTGTACCTGGTTTGAAGTCTGCCATGTCTACAGCATGTCTGCCGGGTCAGTTCTGTCCTTGAGCTAGTTTGAAACCCATCTACTTGCATAGGGGTTTATAGTTAGGCTGGTGAGCTTATCTGTACTGCCAAGTAGGGTATTGTATGGAAGGGTTTAGCAAGGTCCAGATAGGCTGTGTGATCAACATTCCCCACATCACTGGGCTTGGTGCATGTTTCACATGAGTCAGACATGTGTACGGGGCAGGATATGCCCTATGACAGCCACACTGGGTAGGGTCCAATGTCTGTAGGTACCCAATCTCGTTATTCATGGGTTCCATGATCATCCTCCATTACTTTGCCAACCTAGATAGTCGGGGTTGAGGGGTGATAGTTTGCAGTATCCATTCAGGCACCCCCTTTGTGGTGTGGGACCACTGTTGCTGTACACCGCTCTTTGGGTACATATCCTGTGGTAGGACTGATAGTGCACAGTAATGGTATTTGCTGTTCCATTCTTCTTACAGTACTTGTTGGACACAACCCAGGACACCATCTGGTACGATTTATGCTGTGTGCTGTGCTTTGTGGATGCTGGCTGATACCTCAGCATCTGCAATGTCGGGGGGCCAGCACTCTCCTGGGATAGATATATGGCAGTTAGGTGCTGGTGGGGAGGTTAGAAGGAATCTGTTTTGTAGGCTGTTGGCAATGTGTGTGGGTTTGGTGTATTGTTTGTGATATTAGAGTGCTGCAGAGCATATCTGTGGATTATCGCCATGGTTCCTACCATCAGGCAGGACAGCTGTGTGATAATCCTTTGTGTCCTGCACAATTTGTATCACCATAGGTTCATAGGTTCACACTAGGCTATCTGCCCTGGCCTTGTTTGAGCATGGACAGACTGTGTGTGGGTCTCAACACCCCTTGCAATGTGCATATTATGCCCACATAGGGTTTACTTTCCCAGATGTGACACAGGGATGGCCCCCAGTGTACACCTACTATTTCCCATGCACTTCACCAGATTTCTCTTGTTGAGTTTGTGTGTGGAGCTCAGCCTATCATGGACTGGAATTATGTTCCAGAGTGTCCTGAGCCTCTGGGTTATGGGTCTGTCCCTCCAGCACATCCTATTAATCTATGTGTAGATGTTCAGATATCTCACTGTGGTGTGTCTGCTGGATCTGGGGTTTTTGCAGTGGAGCATGTCCATTCATTCTGGATTGGACATGGCCTTGTACATCAGGCATACATCACCTCTGACTGGGCAGTATGCTTCTGAATTGGGCTGTGGTTTCTTCAGTCAGGCTGCAGATGTCAAATGTGTGGACCCTTTATCCTGTTGGTGGGGTACATTTGGGGTCTTTCTGACTGCTGCATGTGTAAGGTAAGGTACATCCGAACTGGGGCATAGTTGTCATGGATGGGCCTGATAAGGGAAGGGTATAGGGGCACAGTGACCTCTGTAGCTCTACATGTGCATCCTCTCATATTAAGGTGGGCAATATAGCAGGTCTTCCTGGCCACCTTGGCAATGTGAGTGTCACATGACAGGTTACCGTCCACTTGTGTCCCTAGGTCCATGATTACGTCTTCCATACATAATGGATTACCACCTATGTCATACTTTGTGTGTGCCTTGTTTGGTATTTGTTGGGACATTCATACTCTGAAGTATCTTCAGGAAGGCTGGCTGAGGTACCTGGGTTTGTGTGTGGGGTCTGTAGCAGGCTTCAAACAGGTACACAGTTTGAGACAGTGTTACTTGCCCGTGGATAGTCCATGCTGCTTCTTGCTGTGGTACCAACCTTGGTGTGTGGTTATTCTTGATAATTACTGGTAGCTACACTCCTATTGTCATGTGTTCCATGTTTTGGAGCTGTAGAGCATGGTATGAGGCATAACCTGGTAGTAGTACGGTGCTCCTCTGGGCCTTGCCCAGGTTTCTGTTACAGAACACATATTACCATTTTCCATGCTGTGGTGAGTTTGGTCTGCATGCACCTTGCAGGTTAGACTTCTGGCATTGGGTAGCATTATGTCCAAGTTATTATCCCTTGTGCTACCTATGTTGGTGGGTTTGTGTTTCCAAACTTACCTATTCCAGGCACAGTGGGGGTGACAGCATCCTTTGCTAGTATCTACACAGCCAGGTGTGCTGGGTGCGTGCCATCCCTAGCAGGTGGGGCATCATGTCTTGCTCGGCATGTCAGCCCAGGCTGTCAGCCATGTGTTCCTCCTTGCTAACAGCAATACCTCAGCCAATTATTGTACTTGATCTCGTTGTCTTCATAGTGTGGCATCATGCTTGGTGAGGGTGAGATGTTAGGTTGGGTCTTCATGTTTGCATATACTAGATGGTGTTACATTGCTTAACACATGGCAATCATGCCTCAGGTGGTGCTGCAGGGCTGCCTCTGTTGGATGCACATACTACACTCCCTCTACATGTCTGAGAGCAGGTTATGTCATGTTAGGCATCCCTGTTACTATATGAGCGAGTCAGATAGGGGTATCATTCCCAGGGTTCCTACTGAGCCAGTGTATGTGCTATGCATTGCCTCTTTGCCAAGGCCAGGGCATACTGGGCATGTCTCCTTCTGCCTACTGGGGCAGGCTCAGGTTGTTCCTCCTCCGAATCACGCTCTGCCTGTGATGGCCTTGGCAATGGTGGGGGGCTGTTTGTCTCGGCCCTATGCTGGTCCTGCTGCAGCTGTTTTCACAGGATCATATTATGTAGCATAGCCCATACCATGACAATTTGGGTACATGTAGTTGGTGAGTACTGCAAGGCTCCACCAGATGTGTCCAGACACTGGAACCGTGACTTGAGCAGCCCAAACACATGCTCTATTACATTACATGTTTGCATGTGTGCCTCATTATGGCGTTCCTGTTCAGGTGTGTGTGCATTTCTGATGGGTGTCATCAGCCACGGCTCCAGTGCATAACCTGCATCCCCCACTAAGTGACCATGTGGGATGTCCCCATTGGCAAATGTCTGGTATAGCTGCGTCAAATGCCAGATATGGGAATCATGGTAGCTCCCAGGGCAGCCAGCACACACATTCATTATTATGCCCTGGGCATCACACACAACCTGGCAGTTGATGGAAGGGAAGCCCTTGCGGTTAATGTAGGCCCTACCATGCTCACCAGCTGGTGCTTTGATGCATATGTGCGTGCAGTCTATTGCACCCACTACCTCAGGGTATTCCACTATTTGCTGGAAGAGATGCATATTGCTGGCCAATACCTCACGGGCATTGGGGAAATATACATGATCACTGACATGTGCTGACATGGCATGCAGGAACTGGTGCAGTACCCTGGAGGCTGATGCCTGTGATATCCCCATCATATCACCAGTTGGTCTCTGGAAGGTACCTGTTGCTGGTATTCTTAGGCTGACACATACCTTGGTTTCCACTGGGATGGGTTCCCCTCTGCTGGTTCTGTGTGTGAGGCGTGGCCTGCACAGCTCAACAATTTGCTGCAGGAGGTCTCTGTCCACTCTATAGCGCTCCACTATCTCCAGCTCATGTAACCCCTGGTAGGTGACCCTGGGCCTGTACACTCTTCTCCGTCTCCTCACTATGGGTTGTCTGGCAGCATTTCCATTGTCACCACCCTCTGCAAGTCTCCTATGTCTCCTTATGATAGCTATGGCAGCCCCTAGCATGTTTGGTCTGAGTGCAGCTTTTTCAGTTTTCACTTCTACTAGCTTACTCCTGTCTTGCAGTGTCTCTTGAGAGAAACATACTGCAATGCTGTTTGCAGTGTTTTAAGTGCTGGGCTGGGCTTGTATTCTGCCTGTGTAATTGCCTGCTTCTAATTGTTTTCACCTGCTACCTCTACAGGTATTCCCTGCTAGTTTCCTACTATTTCTTCTGCTTCCTTTTCCTCTGTTTCCTCAGGGGGAGCAGCGCACATACCAGCGAAAACACGCTCACAGTGGCTACCACGTGCGCACACATGCTTACACGGACTAGAATCTGCTTATTCGGGTTAAAACGTGCACACACCAGCGCAATCAGGTTTACAGATCTTTAAACAGGCATCTACATGCTTACTCTGCCTTACACGCACGCACTCTGTCTTACTCGCTGCTGCCAGCACGCACACGCGTGCATGCACGTACAGCAAGAAACTTTGGTGTTGGCCACAGTGTACACCTTCCATTTCTTGACTTTCCCATGCTTATCTGTTGACACTCCTCTTTTTCTGCTGTGTGATTGATATGTTTCACATACCACTTTGCTCCAATGAGCTTGATTTCTTCCTGACATTCCCCCCTGTGATGTCACCTATCTCCTACTCTGTTACTCCCCCTTATCTAACTCTTACACTACACGGACTGTGCTCATTTGCTATGTGACAGTGTGATTCACTATCCTACCATTCATTTACATAGGATTGCCTACTAATGCTTAGTTACATGTCTTACACTCAGCTTCCCCCCTTAGCAACCACTAAACGGTGGCCATGTTGTTTTTGGTCTGCTAGTCCCTGCATTGCAAATCCATGCATTACATAAAACCCACATTTGTGGGTTTCAAACCTTCATTTTTCAGTTTTATATAGCGCAGCCTGTTTGCGCGGGGCTGCGCTGCGTTTAAACCTCGCCGATCTTCGAAAAAAAAATATATATTTTTTTCATGTTTGCATTGGGTTACCATGGCAATGACCACATATTTGGCCATTGGCATGCTGACTGCAACATTTGCACACTTTCTTTGGAGCTGTCATGGCTCCGTTGTGTTATTTGCAGTCACGTACTCAGTTGTCAACTGAGTACATTTCTGCAACTAACACGACTCTTACACGGGCTGGTTTCAGCTTCGTGGATCGCTAATCTACCTCATTTGCATGCCTTTCGGCTGCAAGTGGGGTGATTAGCATATCCACACCCTGCCCATGTAAGAGTCATTTTAGCTGTCTCTTACACAGGATTTCGGACTGTTCCTGGATCGCGATGGCTGCATGGAGTCTTACACGGCTCTTAGACTCCATGCAAGCCATCGTGAATCCTGCCCACTGTCAACTAATAAACATAAAAAATCAAAATTAAAATTTGAATTTAAATGTTAATTAAATATTCAAGTTTACTTGCGCTGCAGCAAAAACATTTAATATTAATAGATTCATTAAGGCCAGGCTTCTGACCAATACTAAGTCTGAGCTGCCAGGTTGTTTCTTTTCATTCAAGCATAGTTTTAAAGTCAAAAGCAAACCCAGTACTGTTACCTGAACTCAATAATGCAAAAGTAAACTTTTTAAAGTTTGTACAAGACACAGCATGCTTGTCCAAATTGAACAAAATGGGCTGTGTATTTACAATTGCTCCTGCATCTGGTACTGTTAATCATGCTAGTATTTCTGGGATGCGATCTGACACTGGCGTGTCTAATGTTGGTTTCATGTCTACAAGTCTTAATGTGCTTGAGTGTGTATTTAAGCAGACGGACAACCCATTTTTGCTCGGAGGACAAACGGCCCAATGAATTGACTGTAAGTTCTACATCTTTTATTAATGACTTAAACAGCTGTAAGCCAATCATTTTTAAACTTGAACAACTGTCTTGTAAATACACAATCCTTAACTTGGAAGTATTATACTTAGAATAATGTAGTAGATGTGGTTGTGTTCCTCAGGGTCTGCATGTTTTTAATTTCCCAAATTGTGTTCATTATAGAGATGAGCTATTCAACGAACTTGTCAGGTTATTTAACAGTACTGGTATTGTTGTTATGAAAGCTTTGGTCAAGCATTCTAGCAATTACTTGGTTAGTTTGCAGGCACAAATGCAAAGACTTGATGACAGTATTAAAGCTTCCAGCTGTTTTGGGTCTGTCAACTTTATCCAGTGGCATAGGAGCTAAAATTGAAAGGCTAAGAGCTAGTATTATCACCAGAAAATGGAAAAGTCCAGAAGGACATTGGAGCCTGTGCACAAAGCTCTGCTTATTAAAGATCTTGCATGGAGTTTCTTCAGATGTTGACATTGGTCAGAATTTAACTAGTGCTTCAAATGATGTAAATAGATCTGATGCATAGACCACTGATAAAATCACTGTGCATGCTGAAGTTAAATACCACACCTGCCCAACAGACACTACTGATTCTGTGTTGCCTGCATCTGCACAAGGCCCTTTTTTAGTGGACCAGCTGGGCAATGTGAATACCCCCAAAGTGGTCCAACAATCAACAAGGAAAAGGGAAGGGCAAGGGGAAGAATCAGAAAAAGAAGTTAACTTTTTCCACTGACATTTTGAATGTCAGCAGTATTACATTAGACAATAGTACCCTGTCGTTGCTGCAGAAAAGGTTTTTCATTTGTGCCTGCTCATTTTATTCATATTACCAAAGTGCTAATAGAATTTAAGCTTTTTTTTAAGAAAGCTTAATTTACAGTACATTATACATAATATACTGACATCTAGATCTTTGAATGAAAAACTAAAAAATGTAGTACTTATAATCCACCTTTGATTGGCACTCTTTTCAGAACATTTGCAAATAAGATTTGAGAGTGAAGTTGAATTGCAATTTACAGTCTGACAATCTTTCAACTGATGAGAGAGATGCTTTAAATTGTTTGATGAAAAATAAGAATGTCAGGGTCATGAAAGTGGACTAGAGTGGCGTGCTGGTGATCATCAATACCTCTGATTACACTGCTGCCATAAACAATCTACTGAACGATGAGTCCTGTTTAAGGTTGTTTCCTGTGATTTCATCTGTACCAGCTTTTCTACAGTAGTCAACACATTATATGATTTATATCATCAAGGTACATTGGACTATCAGACTTATTGCCTTTTGCATGTGGAGTTTCCAAAAATAGCTGTTCTTTTTGGAATTGCTAAGGTTCACAAAAACCAAACAACTCTACCTTTTAGACCAATTACTGCATCTCTGAAGACTGAGTGGCTGGATAAGACTTTGAACCCAGTGGTGCAAGCTTCTCAGTTTTATCTCTATGATTCATAGCATTTGTTAGAGTTATTAGGGAATTTAAGCATTCTTAAAATTCCCTTTTATTATCCTTCACTTGCTGTAGCTTCCTTGTACACTTCCATCAATCAGGAGATTGGCATTGATTATTTGAGAGAATATTTGGACAGCTTCACCACTTTCACTAGCAATGAAGTTAATACCATCTGTGTTCTTATGAAATTAATTCTGAACAGCTTTTTTTTTAAGTTTTGACTGGGCATTATTCAAGCAAACCTCTCGTGTTGCCATGGGGGGTTAGGGTGGCCCCTGTGTTTGCTAATTTGCTCATGGTGGTGTGGGAACAAAAATGTGTTGTTCAGCACCTTAATTCAGACAAGCTTTTGTTCTATAGATGTTACATTGATGACCTTTTTATTTTGTGGGGGGGGGCAGCTATGAAGAGGTAACTCCTTTGTAAATGACTTGAATGAAAGTACTAACTTTCTGAGACTTAAATTTGGTGACTCTGGTAGCAGTATCAACGTTTTGGATATTCACTTAACTTTTAATTATGTTAATGAGGTATTTGTTAGCCAAATTTTTAGGAAGTCTACATTCATCAATCAGTATTTGCACAGAGACAGCTTGCATCCTATGCATATGAAACGTGGTGTTGTCAAAGGGCAACTCATACTTTTGAGTAGACTTACCTCTGTACAGTTTTTCTGAGTGAATTATCCAAGTTGTGCAGTTTTTTTATTGATGGAGGTTTTAGTGTGCATTGGCTCAAAAAATAGAGGAAGGGGTTCTTTTAATAAGGAATACAAAAGCTAGTCCCATTTTGAGAAAAACGTTTTCATCTGAAGTGGGTGGTCCTTCTCCTCTGGAGGTGAATGTAGACAGCAGTCAGAATTTTGTCTCAGCTTTTCCTTTTGCCTGTTTGTAACGATATGTGGGTTATTAAGGATTGTATTATTGATAACAGGAAGGTGCTTATGGGCAATGCAGATTTGGTCAACATTATTAGGACTAAGCCTGTTTTCACCTTTAAGAAATCACAATGCCTTAAATCCATTTTGGAAAGAAGTACAGTCACCTCTACAATGAAGAAAACTAGTTTAGCATATGGCATTTACAGCTGTGGGCATTGTAAACAATGTAGATACATTGTTAATTCTTCTTCCTTAGAGTTCAAAGCTTGTGGCTATTTATTTTGGGCAAAATAAAGATTTGACTGTCGCTCCAACTGTGTTGTGTACACTGTTAACTGTAATTCATGTCAGAGTTTTTATATAGCAAAACTATTAGAGCACTCAACAGAATTTATGAGCATTGTTTGGCCACGAAAAAGAAAGATTTTTCAAATGTTTTGGCCAAGCATGCTGTGTCTTATACAAACTTTAAAAAGTTTACTTTTGCAGTATTGGATTCAGTTAACAGTACTGGGTTCATTGTTGACTTTAAAACTATGCTTGAATGCAAAGAAACAGCCTGACAGATCAGACTTAGTGCTGGTTAGAATCCTGGCTTTAATGAGTCTATTAATATTAAATGTTTTTTGCTGCAGCACAAGTAAACTTGAATATTTAATTAACATTTAAATTCAAATTTTAATTTTTATTTATTTATTATGTTTATTAGTTGACAGTCTTTATATACTAATATTTACTGTATCTTCCTTTAATTTGATTTAAGTGTGATGTAAGCCATTGCAAGTTTCTATTGGTCTGGTTGGATCATTTGACCTTTTTGGAGGCTTATTTAAATGTTTTTGATTCAGTTTAGATTTTTTTCTGATTAAGTTCTAATGAAATTAAAAAATGAAAGCGCTTAAAAAATTAATCTTTTGTCAGTGGATATTCATTGCTACCAGTGGAGTTTTTTTGAGTCATTAATCTAAAACTCTTAATTTGTTAGCATCTTTTCTATATCCTTTCTCTTTAGCTAATCTGTTCTTTAAAATATGCATATAGTATTCTCTTTTCAACTTTTCTCTAAAACTGATTCACAGTTCTGAGGAGTTATTATTCAAACACAATGGGTCTGTAGCTCTTTTATTATTCACTTATTTTATTTTTAGCATCTAACACATGCATCTCTTAACCTTAATACATACCACTAAAGTAAGCCTATATTGCCTTATCAAAAACTATGATTATACACCATCTATGTTCTCCTAAAATGTTACTGAAAAATATGTATGAAATGATAGTGTTCAACTTTCTTCTTTTTCAGATTAACCAGTATTTTCTACCTTATGTACTTAAGACTTAAGAAATTTCTGGAATGTTCTCCATCTTTTTAACATGTACACATATTTTCTTTCTAGGCATGTTGATTCTTCAGGATTTACTTACTCATGAGTCTTGTACATGGACCATATAAGGGCCCATTCCTCTTTCTTAGTCTTGGTACTTAAACTAAATTCTCAGTTTCACTGGTCAGTCTCTTATTCCCTGTGTCTCACCCAGACCCCAGTTGGGGATCACCAAAAAATATTTCTCCATAGCTGAAAGCTGCACATTGGAAGTAACAAAACATTACATTTGCTGTACTGTATACTTTAGCAAGAAGCCTCCTTGCTACAATTTCTGAAACATATTAAATGCTATAATTATTTAAGCAGCAGCATTTGTAATTGGTGTTTAAATACTTTTACCCTACATGCACTGCTATTGGAGAAATAGATTGGGGACTGATTGTCACTTTCAGGTAAATGCTGAAAAAACCCCTAATTGCTTGAAACCAGACTGCTCCCCTTCTTAAGCTGCCCTTACTATGCATCTGCCTATTCCATTACATAAGGACCCCCATCAGAGCAACCACTTTGAGGAGTTTCTTTATAGTGTTCAGACAGCTTCACTGACTTGGGCTAATGCTTAAATCTGTGTAATCAATGTAATTTTATTACACATATTGTTTAAATGTCCTGTCTTTTCTCAGCATTTACACCATTACAGAAACCATTAGGTTCTGCTTTATTAATATTCTTACATCTCTAGTTTCTACATGTGCATTTACATTGATATGGCTAGCAGAAAAAAGCTGCATATTCTGACACTTTATTATCTCTCCTTGCAGTTATGAGTGTGTAATATATATACAACATATTAGCCAAGTTCCTCATCTTTAGAACTTTGGGGATAACTGTAGTATTGTTGGAGAGTATAATCAGTGTCTGTTTCAAATAAATCTTGTCCTGAGGCATCTCCAACATTTGCTAATGGTGAAAATATTTTACAGTCCCAAAAATGTAAAATGCTTAAATTGTACACACCCCTACCTGATGTTGCAGTTGTGGCAGTACAGGTGAAATGGACAATGATAATAATGATGATATGGACAAGTGTTTCATCTGCTTGAAACACTCTTTATTAGATATTGTTCTCTGACTGGCAGAAATATTTATGTGCAAAAACAACAAACACTGGAGTTAGAAATGCAAACAAACCTTAAATATGTAGCAAAACTTTTGGGCAGTGCCATGTAAAAACTTCAATCAAGAGACATTCTTAAAGAAATGATAATTATTTTATATTTTTATGTTTCATTTTTATGTCATATTTTATATAGAATACTTATGTAATATGTATTTAACTGTTTTAATTGAATAATTGTTATTGAATTGTGATTGGGGCTGTGCCACGTGTGATTTTATTTGAATTTCTTTAAAAATGTCTGTTGTTCAACATTTGCACTTTTAACAAGCTAGGGTATCAATCCCCACAAGGGATGTGAAACAAATTTTTTCAGGAATTTTCAAAAAGTATAATGAATGTGATTATAGAGTTAAAGATGCCTCTTAGAGGTATGTTGATAGGAAGTTTGTTTCAATATATTATATAATGAATAAAATACCACAGCAAAGTGGTTTAATACACTGCTTTGGAGAAACTATATACAGAATTTACAAAAAGAACATTTGATAAAAAAAACAAAGTTCTTGGGTGCGGTGGATTTAAGGGAGGGGTTGCTGCATTTGAAGTGGATGTTATGTAAAATGAATACATTTTAGAGGAAGCTTACACCAGTGCTGTAAGTATGAACAAGTATGAACACTGTTCAGCGTCACAGAGGGGTTCCCAGTGAGAGTGGGTGTGCATCAGGGTTCAGCTCTGAGCGCACTAACGTTCATGATGTACTGCATTAACAAACAGGTTGAAGGGGAAAGATCAACACAAATACAGTATGTAGAGATGTGGCATTACCAAATGAAAGTAGGACAGTTTGACTATGACAATATTTATTGCACAGTTTGACCCTGGATGATTTGACCCCAGACTATTTGACCCCAATTAAATTTAATAAAAGCATTTTGCTACTTAATATTTTACTCATGAATTTTACACAGCATTTAATATTTAACATTTTAATATTTAAATGCTAATTTATTTAACATACTGTTTAATATGTAAGTATTATTAATTTAATTAATAATAGTTTTTTTAACATGTATACACTAAAATCAATTTGAAATTTTAATTAGGAAGTTAACATATTTATTATTTTAGTTAGCCCATTAAGAAATTGTGAGCAGCTCTACGTAGGTATTCTAAATTTGTGTGATTGACACGACATAGCTGTATGTATGTCCAAGCATTTTGTAACTTTTTATTTTCAAATTGCCTTGGCTCATTCATTTTATCATTGCTATTTTAATAGGCACCAGCAGGTGGCAGTAGTTACATTTTTTAGTGTGCTGTGATGAAATTTACTTTACATTTGTTATGCATTGCTAATAACAACACATCTTGGTTTGCATGTCATAATAGTAGCACAAGAAGAAGCACAAGACCTAATACCGGCAATACAGCCTCTGTGCAATATCAGTTCAAGCAGGTATTTTAGCAAGATTAAACATTCTTTGTTCATTGCTTATATTCTTTGATTTAATCTCATACTGTCATGTATTACTGTCAGTTCTGGTATTGAATCTAGAGGATTTTAATGATTATGTAGTATACATGAAGTTTTTAATGGCTGATTTATTCTGTAGACTTTGTTCTGGTTTTTATACTGTACTAACCTTAGATCCGTATATTTAAAGTTTTACAGATATAGTTTCGGAATCTGTTAATGCTGTGGTCAAATCATCTGGGATCAAAACATCCTGTACCCTTACAAGCAGATTCTGAACATGAATTTCAGCAAATATAAGGGGAATGGAATACAAAATGTAAGGCTCACTAGATTAAACTGAGTAGAGGTAAGGCAGTTGTCATGGTGGCTAATGGGAAATCAGAAGAAGTTGAAAATTGAGATAGAAGGGAAAAATAGCGGAATAACTTAACAATTTCAAGTATCTGGCAGGGCTGGATGAGGAGAAGGGAAGTCTGAATAAGGAAGTCAAAGCAAGAATTACAAGGGCAGCAGCCAAATGGCACAGAGTGTCAGGGGTAGTATGTAACAGAAGAATGCCAAAGAAACTGAAAAGCAAGATGTACAAAACAGTGATACCATTGGTACTATTGTACTGAACTATTTTTTTTTTATTTCTCCAAATCTTTTGGGTTTCTAATACCATGACAGGAATGGACCCAATTCCTCAGTCAAAGTGCAATTAATGTTCATGAAATTAGTATTGTTTCAATCTTTGATGTCAGCCAGAAGTGCTCTTTGCAGCACCTGCAATGTGCCTAGTAATGACTCCTTCTGGAATTCTTATGGGGCTACATATATTGATAACATACCTAAATACAATTGTAGATTCTTTTTTATAAGACCCATTGCTCCGACTACTATTGCAACTGTCTGGGTATCATTCTTCCACATTGCTCTCGTTTCTGCCTGCAAATCTTGATATTTTATTTATTTGTTTATTTATTTATTTATTTAATCATTTCACATTTGTTAACCGGGTTGGTCCAGCTGAACACAAGCCCATTTTCAGTGGAGACCCGAGGAGAAAAGCTCCAACAGTAATATTAAACATCTTACACATATTATAGTAGGAATTAAATTACAGAGTACAATAAACAAGACAAAAAAGTAGTAAGCATGATTATTGATATATGCAGAGATATCATGTAAGAAAGATATATGATTTGAGAAAGAAAAAGAAAGATAGAAAAAAATAAATAAATAGCAATGGAAAGTATAGTATTAGCAGCAGTCAGGAATCTTTGAGATTAAGTAAATTAGGTGGAGTCAGCGAGTGGTCAGGTTAGATGCTGACAGGGGCATAACCAACTGTTTTGGAGGAAGTGTTTTAGTTGCATTTTAAAGCTGTTAGTATGTGTGATGTTTCATAGATTTGACTTTGTGTATTTCTGTACACAAGACACTGTAGTCATTGGGTGTGGAGATTTCAATGATCAATACTACTTTTGTCTTCTTTTCATGGACCACTATATCTGGTTTTCTCGCATCTATCTTTTGAACTGTTGGTAATGGGTGATCCCATGTCATGTAGGCTTCATCATTTTCTATGATGCAATCCCCAGTGCAACAGTCTTGCCACATTATTATGCCTTTATTAGTATGTCACAACCAGCAACAAGGTATGTGACTGTTTACAATTTTGTTTTACAAAACCTATATTTGTCTTTTTCTCCCACATGTTCAGTAGACTTTCAGTCAAGATCGACATGAGATTCTTCCAGAAGTTTAATATACTTTCAAATATATTTATGCATTTTCCACATTTCTTACCTTCTCATCTGATCCTTCACCTTATATTCTTTCTTTTGTTTTTTTGGTACATTTAGTTGCTGCCTGATTTTGATCTATTTCTGGTTTGATTTCCATTCCTGCCTGATGTTGATCAGCTTCTGCTAAACTAAGTAGGGAAGTCATCTTAGCTTTATTCTCAAAACTTTCACTACATTTGGGTCTTGTAAGGTCAGCAGATATGTGTGCAATCCTATGATTGCAGATCTAGACATGTAATCAATTTCAAGGAGGCCCATATCTCCTTCAGAACGTGGAGTATATAATCTTGGTATGCACTGATTTTTATAAATCATTTGGTGAACATGAAGCATCCTTCTTGTTTTTCTGTCTAATCTAGCCAACACATTTAGGGGCCAGTCAAAATCTCCAAAACTGTAAGTCAGAACAGGAAGAGCAAATCGGTTTATAGCTTGAATTTTGTTCCTAGATGTCAACACTGTTTTCAGGATTAATTTAAGTCTTCTAAAATATTCCTTACTTTTATTCACATTTGTTCATTTTTTATTGTTGATCTTTCATCAGTTCTCAAATATGTATACACTCCCTCTTGCTGAAGTTCTTTTATATCACATTCTTGTCCCAAACTGATGTTTTCTTGGTGCTACAGTTTTCCTGCTTTAAAGGTTGCTTTTGCACATTTATCAAAACCAAATGACATTCTTATATCATCTGAAAAAGTTTTGACAACTTGCAGTCGTGCTTTCAGGTCCTCATCTGATGAGCTATACAGTTTTAAATCATCGACAAAAAGACAATTGGAAGGTTTACACTTTCTTGTTTTCTAGGAGCCAAATTATAGCCATGGCCTAAGTTGTTAAGTAGACAGCTTAAAGGTTGAAGGACAAGGCAGAATAGCAGCAGTGACAGGGAGTCACCCTGAAATACCCCCCCTTTGAATTTTTATCCCTGAAATAATAATTTGTCCTTTATCATGCCTTAATTACAAAGTGGTCTGCCACTGTTTCATGGTCACTGTAATGTAGTCAATCAATGTAGGGTGTATCTTATACATTTTAACCACTCTTTAATCCATGAATGTGGGATACTATAAAATGCTTTTTTGTAGTCAAGCCATGACATACTTAGATTCTTCCCCCTTTTTACAGTTCTCCACTAAGACTTTATTTAGCAACAGATGGTCCTTTGTTCCATATGACTTTCTTTTATTACCCTTTTGTTCTATTGCCACAACTGAATTTTCTTCTAAATGAATATAAACTCTGCTGGCATCAATTCCAGTGTATAGTTTACACATTGTTGTAAGACAAGTTATTGGTCTATAATCTTTAGGATAACTTGCAGGTTCACTCTTAAGTAGGAGCATTGTTTTTTCTGTTGGTAGCCAAGTAGGTGTCTGTTTCGGGTGCGCATATAAATAGTTCTTACCCGTGGCTAAATCTTCATGCAAAGATGTTAATACTTTTAGCCAGAAGTTAGGTACTGCATCTGGGGTTGTCCAGTTAGAGGTTTTTCTTAACTTTATCTCAGTCTTTCTGGCTGTTACTTCATCCCATTTTATATCCTGTACCTTTAAACTTCTTATTCTTTCTTTTACTACTTCTATCCATTTAGCATCTTTGTTATGTTCTACAGAATCTTCATAAATATTTCCCGAAATGTATCTATTTCTTCTTTTGGTCTTTCAATTCCTTTTGCCTTATTTCCCAGTCTCTATATAACATGGAGTCATCAATAAATTGCTTATTTTGTACTTTTCCTTTAAATTTATCTGTGTATCTTCTAAGTTTTTCCATCTGGGCTGAGATTTTTAGTTTGTTATTTGCGATAGTGCATGATAGATCCTAGTCTTTTCTAATACTGTGCATTGCTTTTATCACATCTATCTTCCTAAGTATTTTTGTTGATCTGTTCCCTCTATACTCTTCTAACAGTGACACTTCTTGTCTTAATTGCTTTATAGCTTTCTCTATTTGATACCCCCATGATGTTATTAAATTTCTCCTATTCCTTTCCTTCACCATCCTGTTTTCTTGTGGTAGAACTTTATCTGTTATTAATTTAGTTGCACCATAATATATTCTGTTTACTTCTATTATATTGCATTGATCTATATGGACAGCCCTAATTACTGTGTTCATTTGTTTTTTCAAATGTCTGACCTTTTGGGTTTTATTGACCATCCACAGTCTATTTCTTTCATTGATCTTAATATGTCTAGCTATCTCTATTAAATCAAGCAACTTTACTCTTAGGTCATTTTCTTCTAAACTGAGGGCACATTCTTTTTTCTCCATTTCCTGCAGGCATACTATAGAGAGCAACTTCCTGTAGCACATTCTCTTCAATTTCATCCTGTGTCACCCGTTGCTCTGTCATATGGGAATTCACTGGCCTATCACTCCTCAACATTGACTGTGTCAGAATTTCCAAAGTTTCCTGTTCCTTCCCTTGCTGTCCAGCTTCAAGTGAATGTTTATACTGGTTTCCTGTGGAAGGCTCCAAAATATCCTGATATGGCACCTGACCAATTGCTTCCCATTCCACTGGTTTCCCCTTAATATGAATGTCCATTGCTCTACCCTGTTGTGGTGTTTTTTTAATTAGTTTTTCTACACTGAATCCTTCAATTTATAAGAACTCCATAACCTCAGTTTTCTACTTTTCCTCTTTGCCTTCTTATTTTTTGTATTGTAAAGTTTTCCATGTCTGGATTCCTTTGCCTATATTTCTCTTGAAATATCTTTGATGCTGCTCTTTTTGTATTGATTAGTTTAACGTTCTCTTTTGCATAGATATTATACCATATTAAACATCTTTTTCTTTCCCATGTCCATATTTCTTCTTCCTATTTGTCCTTACTTTGGGGGCTCATTCCATCATGCTGTGATGTAACCTGTGTTAGACCTTCTACACCAAATCCTTCACTTCACAGGCATTCCATAACTTCCATTTTTTAACTTCTACTTTGCTAATCTTTTTTTCTACATTCCTTTTGTTTGATATTATTTTTTATTGTGAAATTTTCCATATCTGGATGCCTTTGCATGTATTTCTCTTTGAATATCTTTGGGGCTGCCTTCTTTGCATTAATTTTATTTATTTACGTATTTATTTATTTTACATTTGTTTACCGGGATGATCCTACTGGGACAGAACCAATTTTCAGCGGAGGCCCAGGGAGATAAGTCCAGTGAAATTCTTAACATAAAAAACATAGTAACAGAAAAGTAATAAAATTAAAACAGTAATAAAACAGAACATGACATGAATAACTTATGTATATACAAAAACAGAACAGTATTAAAACAGAACATGACATGAATAATGTATATATATGTATATATATATATATATATATATATATATATATATATATATGTGTGTGTGTGTATATATAGATTCATTATACAATATCAAAATACTGAAATATTGAATTTCAGTATTTCGAGACTGAATAGTCGAACACCCACATACCTGAAAGCACAAAACCATGAATAGCACAATCACGACCATACATACACACACACACACACACACACACACACACACACACACACACACACACATACACATATCTAACTACACTAAAATAAAACAACACACAAAAACACAACATAACACACACACACACCTACCCTACTTATATATAGCCCCCCACACCCCCCTACGTATATATACTAACTGCGAGGTCACACTAAACACACAAACACACAAAAAACACACTACACACACTAACATCCCTATCCAATACCCTTAAACAAAGACCAATTACCTAAAACCCCAGATAAATCCACAAACTGCACCGTCCCCCGAACCAAAATTTTTTTTCAAAAGGCTTTTCCTACCTTAGGCATAAAAGAAGGATTAGTACGTAATGATACCCTATCCTTATGAAAAATCAAAAAAGGCTCTACTGCCATAAGGGCATAGGGTTACCAGCCAGCTTTTGAAATGCCTGAAGAGGAGTAGAAATTTTCTTTGAGAAAACATACTCACAGTCATTTTAAAGAGGCATACATTCATCTATTCACATTTGGGCTGCACGGAGCATTTAATACAATATGCACTTATCGCAGACTTAAAACGACCGTTTCAAAGGTATTACAAACCAACACAATAAATAAACACTTGAACTTTGATCAACGAATACATATAGTGCTCGCGGAACCCATTTCCAGTGGGAGCCCCCCACCACTACCACACACCGCGTGGCACCCGGACCCCTAACGCTGCCCCACGGAATCTAGACAGGTGCGAATGCACTGACCTGACCAGCTCATCCGGAACCAGGACTCCGTGTTTACAATGTCACATCAGGGTAAAACACTAATTCCTGTAGCCTAACTCTAACCAGGATAATCTAGCAGCATATGCTGCAAGAACTAATTAAAGGCCATTCCAGTTATTGAAAAGTAGTAGCTTGGACAGATATCTAATACCACTTACCACCAGCTACCTTTAGGACCCTGAGAACTCCTGGCTGGTTTAACCGAAGCGAGGTATTAAATTTTCAGAGTCTGGCGCCATTTTCAAATTGCATTGATAGTGCTCGCGGAACCCATTTCCAGCGGTAAGGTCACCCTGCCTACGATTCTACTTTTAATGCTTTTACCTATATCTACAGCACTGTGAAATTAAATAAAACAGCATTACAATGTTAGCGCCCGCTAGGAATGTAATGTAGTAGATTGCCTGCTCGGAATGTATAGCTATCAACATAGCTGTAAGTATTTCAAGTTGTATAGGAAAGTAGGCGAGGCTCACGTATTATTGTGTTAGGTTGCTTGGAAGTACGCTAGCAAACTATAAGCTTAGTTCTGTATCTGTTTTCTGGCACACTAAGGCAGGAATAGGGGCCTTATAAGTCTACTGTTCTATTATTAGTGTATAACTATTTTAAAAGGAATGTGTTGAACTTGTTTTGAATTGTTTTGCCGTGTACATGTCTAGGGAAACTCTTCATGTGATTGTTATCAGTTTGCTCTTGCACAACTTGCGAAGTGGGTGCTTTTGTTGGCTCTAGAATTCTGATGGGGATTTTCCCTGGTTGTTGTTGGCTTCTAAACCACAGGAGATTTGTTTAGCTGCTGTACTACCTCTGAAGACCAACCTTACTTAAGCGACCTAGTCGCAAATGGAGTCTGTCGCGTATCTACCTATATGTTATTAACTGACTGACTAGTATAAGATTGTTGCTTCAGAGTACATGTTTAATATATTTAGCGACAGTTACTTAAGTGTGTAAATGCTCCTTGTTTCTGTTAACTATTGTATTCACTACATAATCACTAAGCTGTATTCTCTCCTTGCTTAACTATGTCTCTTACTACTGTTTAATCCTAGGAGCCCCCACCACTACCACACACCGTGGCACCCGGACCCTAACGCTGCCCCACGGAATCTAGACAGGTGCGAATGCACTGACCTGACCAGCTCATCCGGAACCAGGACTCCGTGTTTACAACGTCACATCAGGGTAAAACACTAATTCCTGTAGCCTAACTCTAACCAGGATAATCTAGCAGCATATGCTGCAAGAACTAATTAAAGGCCATTCCAGTTATTGAAAAGTAGTAGCTTGGACAGATATCTAATACCACTTACCACCAGCTACCTTTAGGACCCTGAGAACTCCTGGCTGGTTTAACCGAGCGAGGTATTAAATTTTCAGAGTCTGGCCATTTTCAAATTGCATTGATAGTGCTTTCGGAACCCATTTCCAGCGGTAAGGTCACCCTGCCTACGATTCTACTTTTAATGCTTTTACCTATATCTACAGCACTGTGAAATTAAATAAAACAGCATTACAATGTTAAGCCGCTAGGAATGTAATGTAGTAGATTGCCTGCTCGGAATGTATAGCTATCAACATAGCTGTAAGTATTTCAAGTTGTATAGGAAAGTAGGCGAGGCTCACGTATTATTGTGTTAGGTTGCTTGGAAGTGCGCTAGCAAACTATAAGCTTAGTTCTGTAGCTGTTTTCTGGCACACTAAGGCAGGAATAGGGGCCTTATAAGTCTACTGTTCTATTATTAGTGTATAACTATTTTAAAAAGGAATGTGTTGAACTTGTTTTGAATTGTTTTGCCGTGTACATGTCTAGGGAAACTCTTCATGTGATTGTTATCAGTTTGCTCTTGCACAACTTGCGAAGTGGGTGCTTTTGTTGGCTCTAGAATTCTGACGGGGATTTCCCTGGTTGTTGTTGGCTTCTAAACCACAGGAGATTTGTTTAGCTGCTGTACTACCTCTGAAGACCAACCTTACTTAAGCGACCTAGTCGCAAATGGAGTCTGTGCGTATCTACCTATATGTTATTAACTGACTGACTAGTATAAGATTGTTGCTTCAGAGTACATGTTTAATATATTTAGCGACAGTTACTTAAGTGTGTAAATGCTCCTTGTTTCTGTTAACTATTGTATTCACTACATAATCACTAAGCTGTATTCTCTCCTTGCTTAACTATGTCTCTTACTACTGTTTAATCCTAGGAGCCCCACCACTACCACACACCGCGTGGCACCCGGACCCCTAACGCTGCCCCACGGAATCTAGACAGGTGCGAATGCACTGACCTGACCAGCTCATCCGGAACCAGGACTCCGTGTTTACAACGTCACATCAGGGTAAAACACTAATTCCTGTAGCCTAACTCTAACCAGGATAATCTAGCAGCATATGCTGCAAGAACTAATTAAAGGCCATTCCAGTTATTGAAAAGTAGTAGCTTGGACAGATATCTAATACCACTTACCACCAGCTACCTTTAGGACCCTGAGAACTCCTGGCTGGTTTAACCGAAGCGAGGTATTAAATTTTCAGAGTCTGGCGCCATTTTCAAATTGCATTGATAGTGCTCGCGGAACCCATTTCCAGCGGTAAGGTCACCCTGCCTACGATTCTACTTTTAATGCTTTTACCTATATCTACAGCACTGTGAAATTAAATAAAACAGCATTACAATGTTAGCGCCCGCTAGGAATGTAATGTAGTAGATTGCCTGCTCGGAATGTATAGCTATCAACATAGCTGTAAGTATTTCAAGTTGTATAGGAAAGTAGGCGAGGCTCACGTATTATTGTGTTAGGTTGCTTGGAAGTACGCTAGCAAACTATAAGCTTAGTTCTGTAGCTGTTTTCTGGCACACTAAGGCAGGAATAGGGGCCTTATAAGTCTACTGTTCTATTATTAGTGTATAACTATTTTAAAAAGGAATGTGTTGAACTTGTTTTGAATTGTTTTGCCGTGTACATGTCTAGGGAAACTCTTCATGTGATTGTTATCAGTTTGCTCTTGCACAACTTGCGAAGTGGGTGCTTTTGTTGGCTCTAGAATTCTGATGGGGATTTTCCCTGGTTGTTGTTGGCTTCTAAACCACAGGAGATTTGTTTAGCTGCTGTACTACCTCTGAAGACCAACCTTACTTTGCGACCTAGTCGCAAATGGAGTCTGTGCGTATCTACCTATATGTTATTAACTGACTGACTAGTATAAGATTGTTGCTTCAGAGTACATGTTTAATATATTTAGCGACAGTTACTTAAGTGTGTAAATGCTCCTTGTTTCTGTTAACTATTGTATTCACTACATAATCACTAAGCTGTATTCTCTCCTTGCTTAACTATGTCTCTTACTACTGTTTAATCCTAGGGAGCCCCCCACCACTACCACACACCGCGTGGCACCCGGACCCCTAACGCTGCCCCACGGAATCTAGACAGGTGCGAATGCACTGACCTGACCAGCTCATCCGGAACCAGGACTCCGTGTTTACAACGTCACATCAGGTAAAACACTAATTCCTGTAGCCTAACTCTAACCAGGATAATCTAGCAGCATATGCTGCAAGAACTAATTAAAGGCCATTCCAGTTATTGAAAAGTAGTAGCTTGGACAGATATCTAATACCACTTACCACCAGCTACCTTTAGGACCCTGAGAACTCCTGGCTGGTTTAACCAAGCGAGGTATTAAATTTTCAGAGTCTGGCCATTTTCAAATTGCATTGATAGTGCTCATGGAACCCATTTCCAGCGGTAAGGTCACCCTGCCTCACGATTCTACTTTTAATGCTTTTACCTATATCTACAGCACTGTGAAATTAAATAAAACAGCATTACAATGTTAGCCGCTAGGAATGTAATGTAGTAGATTGCCTGCTCGGAATGTATAGCTATCAACATAGCTGTAAGTATTTCAAGTTGTATAGGAAAGTAGGCGAGGCTCACGTATTATTGTGTTAGGTTGCTTGGAGCACGCTAGCAAACTATGCTTAGTTCTGTAGCTGTTTTCTGGCACACTAAGGCAGGAATAGGGCCTTATAAGTCTACTGTTCTATTATTAGTGTATAACTATTTTAAAAGGAATGTGTTGAACTTGTTTTGAATTGTTTTGCCGTGTACATGTCTAGGGAAACTCTTCATGTGATTGTTATCAGTTTGCTCTTGCACAACTTCTTGAAGTGGGTGCTTTTGTTGGCTCTAGAATTCTGATGGGGATTTTCCCTGGTTGTTGTTGGCTTCTAAACCACAGGAGATTTGTTTAGCTGCTGTACTACCTCTGAAGACCAACCTTACTTAAGCGACCTAGTCGCAAATGGAGTCTGTGCGTATCTACCTATATGTTATTAACTGACTGACTAGTATAAGATTGTTGCTTCAGAGTACATGTTTAATATATTTAGCGACAGTTACTTAAGTGTGTAAATGCTCCTTGTTTCTGTTAACTATTGTATTCACTACATAATCACTAAGCTGTATTCTCTCCTTGCTTAACTATGTCTCTTACTACTGTTTAATCCTAGGGAGCCCCCCACCACTACCACACACCGCGTGGCACCCGGACCCCTAACGCTGCCCCACGGAATCTAGACAGGTGCGAATGCACTGACCTGACCAGCTCATCCGGAACCAGGACTCCGTGTTTACAACGTCACATCAGGGTAAAACACTAATTCCTGTAGCCTAACTCTAACCAGGATAATCTAGCAGCATATGCTGCAAGAACTAATTAAAGGCCATTCCAGTTATTGAAAAGTAGTAGCTTGGACAGATATCTAATACCACTTACCACCAGCTACCTTTAGGACCCTGAGAACTCCTGGCTGGTTTAACCGAAGCGAGGTATTAAATTTTCAGAGTCTGGCGCCATTTTCAAATTGCATTGATAGTGCTCGCGGAACCCATTTCCAGCGGTAAGGTCACCCTGCCTACGATTCTACTTTTAATGCTTTTACCTATATCTACAGCACTGTGAAATTAAATAAAACAGCATTACAATGTTAGCGCCCGCTAGGAATGTAATGTAGTAGATTGCCTGCTCGGAATGTATAGCTATCAACATAGCTGTAAGTATTTCAAGTTGTATAGGAAAGTAGGCGAGGCTCACGTATTATTGTGTTAGGTTGCTTGGAAGTACGCTAGCAAACTATAAGCTTAGTTCTGTAGCTGTTTTCTGGCACACTAAGGCAGGAATAGGGGCCTTATAAGTCTACTGTTCTATTATTAGTGTATAACTATTTTAAAAAGGAATGTGTTGAACTTGTTTTGAATTGTTTTGCCGTGTACATGTCTAGGGAAACTCTTCATGTGATTGTTATCAGTTTGCTCTTGCACAACTTGCGAAGTGGGTGCTTTTGTTGGCTCTAGAATTCTGATGGGGATTTTCCCTGGTTGTTGTTGGCTTCTAAACCACAGGAGATTTGTTTAGCTGCTGTACTACCTCTGAAGACCAACCTTACTTAAGCGACCTAGTCAAATGGAGTCTGTCGTATCTACCTATATGTTATTAACTGACTGACTAGTATAAGATTGTTGCTTCAGAGTACATGTTTAATATATTTAGCGACAGTTACTTAAGTGTGTAAATGCTCCTTGTTTCTGTTAACTATTGTATTCACTACATAATCACTAAGCTGTATTCTCTCCTTGCTTAACTATGTCTCTTACTACTGTTTAATCCTAGGGAGCCCCCCACCACTACCACACACCGCGTGGCACCCGGACCCCTAACGCTGCCCCACGGAATCTAGACAGGTGCGAATGCACTGACCTGACCAGCTCATCCGGAACCAGGACTCCGTGTTTACAACGTCACATCAGGGTAAAACACTAATTCCTGTAGCCTAACTCTAACCAGGATAATCTAGCAGCATATGCTGCAAGAACTAATTAAAGGCCATTCCAGTTATTGAAAAGTAGTAGCTTGGACAGATATCTAATACCACTTACCACCAGCTACCTTTAGGACCCTGAGAACTCCTGGCTGGTTTAACGGCGAGGTATTAAATTTTCAGAGTCTGGCGCCATTTTCAAATTGCATTGATAGTGCTCGCGGAACCCATTTCCAGCGGTAAGGTCACCCTGCCTACGATTCTACTTTTAATGCTTTTACCTATATCTACAGCACTGTGAAATTAAATAAAACAGCATTACAATGTTAGCGCCGCTAGGAATGTAATGTAGTAGATTGCCTGCTCGGAATGTATAGCTATCAACATAGCTGTAAGTATTTCAAGTTGTATAGGAAAGTAGGCGAGGCTCACGTGTTATTGTGTTAGGTTGCTTGGAAGTACGCTAGCAAACTATAAGCTTAGTTCTGTAGCTGTTTTCTGGCACACTAAGGCAGGAATAGGGGCCTTATAAGTCTACTGTTCTATTATTAGTGTATAACTATTTTAAAAGGAATGTGTTGAACTTGTTTTGAATTGTTTTGCCGTGTACATGTCTAGGGAAACTCTTCATGTGATTGTTATCAGTTTGCTCTTGCACAACTTGCGAAGTGGGTGCTTTGTTGGCTCTAGAATTCTGATGGGGATTTTCCCTGGTTGTTGTTGGCTTCTAAACCACAGGAGATTTGTTTAGCTGCTGTACTACCTCTGAAGACCAACCTTACTTAAGCGACCTAGTCGCAAATGGAGTCTGTGCGTATCTACCTATATGTTATTAACTGACTGACTAGTATAAGATTGTTGCTTCAGAGTACATGTTTAATATATTTAGCGACAGTTACTTAAGTGTGTAAATGCTCCTTGTTTCTGTTAACTATTGTATTCACTACATAATCACTAAGCTGTATTCTCTCCTTGCTTAACTATGTCTCTTACTACTGTTTAATCCTAGGGAGCCCCCCACCACTACCACACACCGCGTGGCACCCGGACCCCTAACGCTGCCCCACGGAATCTAGACAGGTGCGAATGCACTGACCTGACCAGCTCATCCGGAACCAGGACTCCGTTTTTACAACGTCACATCAGGGTAAAACACTAATTCCTGTAGCCTAACTCTAACCAGGATAATCTAGCAGCATATGCTGCAAGAACTAATTAAAGGCCATTCCAGTTATTGAAAAGTAGTAGCTTGGACAGATATCTAATACCACTTACCACCAGCTACCTTTAGGACCCTGAGAACTCCTGGCTGGTTATTCCCCGCTCCGCTTCGCCCTCGCTTCGCTCGGGCTTGCTCCGCTCCCCACCCTGCCCCCATATCCCACCCGCCCCCAGTACCTCTAAATTTATTCAGTCAGATAGCCCCTCCCACCACCTTCTACCTATTACCAACTGCCCCCAATTTGTTATCACCCCTCCCATACTCTCAGCTTTACTCTCTCACCTAGTTAAGTTTTCTACTCCTACCATCCTCACTTCCTTCTCCTTGGGTCATAATGGCCAAACTCACATTTAGCTTAACTCCTCTCTTGTCAATTTTCCTACTTATTCCCTACTACTCAACGATATATGAAAACCTTACTCTAATGGAATACTCCTTCCCAAAGGCACACACTTCTAACTACCCAATCCCATCCTCCCTAGTTATCTGTACTTCCCCACACCTTGACAACAGGACTAGCTTCAAAATGGTGCATCTTACCCTCTACCACCCTAAGATTTCAGCAAACAGAGACTATCTCAAACTGCTCAGTAAACTTCAGAGATTCTTAGACCACATAAAAAAAAGTATTATCACCTATGGGGATATCCACCCTAACCCAGGTCCTACGAAGATCCCGGACTCTAACATCCCTAAACTCATAGGTTCCCTTCTAATTCTGCATCTCAACTTAAGAAGCTTGAATAACAAAGTGCACTATCTTCATGCTATCCTAGCTAGCCACTCCCCTGATATTATGTGTCTATCGGAAACTTGGTTAAAACCCTCCACTAAGGATGAAGAGATCATCCCACCTGGGTATAATATCCACAGGCTAGACAGGGGTAACAAAAGGGGAGGGGGCATAGCCGTTATGTACAGGAACACGATGAATGTCACAATGTTTTCTATACAACCCCCCAAAACCTCTAATATTGAACTAATGGCTCTAAAGCTCTGCCTTAACACCCAAAAATCAATAAATCTTATTGTTATGTATATTCCACCAGGAAAGAACACTGAAAAATTAGAACAAACTCTTAGCTGGCTAACAACAAATTACCCTCAAGAAACCATAGTACTTGGGGATTTTAATATTGACTGGTCTCTCTGCACGGCAAAAAGTAACCCCCTTCCAATCAACCTACATGGCTTCACCCAAAACATTGCATCTCCAACTAGAATAGGAAATGCTCAACAAAAAGAAAGCACCATTGACTGGATACTTACCAATAAGGATCCAAAAAACTATACATCTGGAACCCTTCCTAATGACCTTAGCGACCACCTAATCACCTATATTATCAAACACAGAAGCCCTACAACTAGCCCTCCTCTATATAGATCTGTAAGAAATAAGAAGAAATTTAACGAACAACATTTTCTTGCTGAACTTAAATCCTGTCACTGGTCGTGCCTCAAAACCCTACCCCTACAGGAGAGTGTTACATACTTCAACAATACTTTCCTCAGCATACTAGACCGTCACGCTCCCATTCGGAAAATTAGAACTAAAGAACGTATAGCACCTTGGCTAACCAGGGAGACTAAAACCAAAATTAAACTCCGTGATCAGGCTTGGAACCAGTGGAGAGCTACCAAAACTCCTCTGGACCGCATTAAATTCCAACAACTCAGAAACTCGACTAAAACAGCCATCGTCCAAGACAAAAAACAGTATTACTGCCAACTCCAGGTCAAACACCAGAATAACCCAAAAAAGTTCTGGGCCGGATTTAATAACCTCCTCCATCCTGGCAAATCTACCACCCCCACCCCTGAGAAACTCATAGGGAAAAATCCTGTAGAAATTGCCAACGCCTTTAACTCCTTTTTCACGGATACCATACAGTCCCTAGCCGCCCAGATTACTAACACCTCCTCTCCACCCAAGTACGCTTCCGACTCAACTCCATCCTCCTTTAAACTCGAACCTGTTCCTACCCAGTACATCCGCTCTCTTTTAAAAAAACTAAAACCAACCACCTTAGCGGCAGATCACCTTCCAGCGGAATACCTTCAGATAGCGTCAGATGTTATCTCCTATCCCGTATCTATCTTGATCAATAGATCCATAAAAGAATCCATAATCCCATCTATTTGGAAAATCTCATATATCATCCCTCTCCACAAAGGTGGTCCCTCCACGGAAACTTCAAACTACAGACCGATAGCAATCTTGTCCCCACTAGCTAAAATCATGGAGAGGTGTGTCCACAGACAACTTATGAACTACCTTACCCTCAATAGTCTCCTGTCTAATTCCCAACATGGGTTTCGCCCCCATCACAGTACCACCACTGCTCTCATCTCCTTTACTGACTCAATTAATAATAACCGCAACAATAAACTCATCTCCTCTGCTCTCTTTCTGGACCTATCGAAAGCTTTCGACATGGTCAACCACCAACTACTGCTCCAAATGCTGGAAGGCTTTCATCTAGACAACCCAGCCCTAAATTGGTTTAAAGCCTACCTCACTGGTAGGCAACAGGCTGTACAATGGCAAGACAGGCTATCTGACCTACTACCTAATACCATTGGTGTCCCCAGGGCTCTATATTAGGTCCCTCCTATTCTCAGTCTTCATCAACAATCTTCACCTAGTTATACCGAAGCCACCTGCATTCAATATGCAGATGACTCCACCCTGATCTGCTCTGACATCTCTCTCTCACAACTACAAATAAAGACCCAAAACTGTTTCACGAAAATTGAAAACTGGTTCACTGAATTGAAACTACTACTAAATCCTGCAAAAACCAAGATGCTACTATTTTTTCCATCAGTAGCTACTCCCCTAGGTAATGATCCTCTTTTTCCTAATAGTCTCTCATTCCATGTAAAATCCACCAACGGGACCATCATAGACCCTGTTCCCAACACTAAACTATTAGGAGTAACAATTGACCACAAGTTGAAATTTGACACTCACATTAGCAATACCATCAGGACAGTCAATAAAAAACTTGGGTCAATGTATCGTATTAGGTATTTCTTAACTCCTCACACCAAACTTACCATTGCTCGAACTCATCTTCTCTCTACCCTCATGTACGCCTCCCCTATCCTATCTTTCCTCAATAAGCGTGAACTCAACATGCTCACCGTCGCCTATAATCACATAGCAAGATTTGTAACAGGAACCCCATACCGTACCCATCATTGCCTTAACCTAAAGAAACTTGGCTGGCTTGAACTGCCCAATCTTCTCAAATTCACTCAACTTACGGAAGTATTTAAAATAATTAACCAGCCTGACAGAGTCCCTGCTCTGGCCAAAGTATTTCCACCCTATTCAAACCTGAATTTCCTCCGTTCAGTGCATAGTGTTCAAATTAAAACCATCATATCCAAGAACTCTGGCGGGGATGCCATCTATGCCAACTCCATAGGGAAAACCTGGAACGCACTTCCCAACAATTTAAGATGCATAACCTCGCTTAATGTCTTCAAAATTAACCTCGGCCAATTTCTGAAATCACACTGGTTATGCCCTTGCCCTAAACCAGACTAAACCTAGCCAACAACCACTTCGCTAGACTCTTTAATCCATGGTAGACTAGTTGACTATCATCCCCTCATCTAGTATCTCCTCCCACCTCACCTCCACCGTGAAGGAATTGTGAATTAATTACTAGTTGTTATTGTTGTTCTCATTTATATATATGTTAAAAATGTTTTTTCTGTTCTCTACCTGTATTTATCTCCTTAGAATATTATGTATGTTGGTTACTTTCTTAGCATATTGTAGTGGAGCTTTTCTCCCCGGGCCTCTGCTGAAAATGGACATGTATCCAGCTAGACCAGCCCGGTCAACAAATGTAAAATAAAAAATAAATACATTTCCTGCAGGCATACTATAGAGAGCAACTTCCTGTAGCACATTCTCTTCAATTTCATCCTGTGTCACCCGTTGCTCTGTCATATGGGAATTCACTGGCCTATCACTCCTCAACATTGACTGTGTCAGAATTTCCAAAGTTTCCTGTTCCTTCCCTTGCTGTCCAGCTTCAAGTGAATGTTTATACTGGTTTCCTGTGGAAGGCTCCAAAATATCCTGATATGGCACCTGACCAATTGCTTCCCATTCCACTGGTTTCCCCTTAATATGAATGTCCATTGCTCTACCCTGTTGTGGTGTTTTTTTAATTAGTTTTCTACACTGAATCCTTCAATTTGTAAGAACTCCATAACCTCAGTTTTCTGCTTTTCCTCTTTGCCTTCTTATTTTTTGTATTGTAAAGTTTTCCATGTCTGGATTCCTTTGCCTATATTTCTCTTGAAATATCTTTGGTGCTGCTCTTTTTGTATTGATTAGTTTAACGTTCTCTTTTGCATAGATATTACAGCATATTAAACATCTTTTTCTTTCCCATGTCCATATTTCTTCTTCCTATTTCTCCTTACTTTGGGGGCTCATTCCATCATGCTGTGATGTAACCTGTGTTAGACCTTCTACACCAAATCCTTCACTTCACAGGCATTCCATAACTTCCATTTTTTAACTTCTACTTTGCTAATCTTCTTTTCTACATTCCTTTTGTTTGATATTATTTTTTATTGTGAAATTTTCCATATCTGGATGCCTTTGCATGTATTTCTCTTTGAATATCTTTGGGGCTGCCTTCTTTGCATTCATTTTATTTATTTACGTATTTATTTATTTTACATTTGTTTACCGGGATGATCCTACTGGGACAGAACCAATTTTCAGCGGAGGCCCAGGGAGATAAGTCCAGTGAAATTCTTAACATAAAAAACATAGTAACAGAAAAGTAATAAAATTAAAACAGTAATAAAACAGAACATGACATGAATAACTTATGTATATACAAAAACAGAACAGTATTAAAACAGAACATGACATGAATAATGTATATATATATATATATATATATATATATATATATATATATATATATATGTATATATAGATTCATTATACAATATCAAAATACTGAAATATTGAATTTCAGTATTTCGAGACTGAATAGTCGAACACCCACATACCTAAAAGCACAAAACCATGAATAGCACAATCACGACCATACATACACACACACACACACACACACACACACACATACACATACCTAACTACACTAAAATAAAACAACACACAAAAACACAACATAACACACACACACACCTACCCTACTTATATATAGCCCCCCCCACCCCCCTACCTATATATACTAACTGCGAGGTCGCACTAAACACACAAACACACAAAAAACACACTACACACACTAACATCCCTATCCAATACCCTTAAACAAAGACCAATTACCTAAAACCCCAGATAAATCCACAAACTGCACCGCACGTCACGAACACGATACCATGATAGCAGATTCAGCATTTTCGTAGTCGACATACTGCAGTTTCATGTAACTGCACTTTTAACTGCACTTTCATGTATTCCATCTTGACGTATTGAAATTCATTTTGGTAAGTCGAGATTCTCTAGTATTTCCATATATATATATATATATATATATATATATATATATATATATGCAAAAAACATAAAAGTTGCAGAGAAACATAGACGTTAGATAGGAAGTTAAATTATCACACCTATCATGGTAAGCATTGTTAATAATACTTCAGTAGAGAAAAAACAGGTAAGAAGGAGATTGTTTATAGAAGAGTAGTAGTAACTGCAAGTGATAAGTTTGGAGGTAGTATAGTTGGATTAGGAGTATTTAAGTCTAATGTGGGTATGATGGTGCTTAACTTGGAGTATTACATGAGCAGAGCCATGATTCATATAGGTGTATTTTGAGAAATGTTTTGAATTGATTGAGTTTATTTATAGTTCTTATACTATAAGGGAGAGTATTCCAGTTTTTTGCAACAAAGTTTGAGTATCAAGAGTCACCTGCTGAGATGGATGATTTGGGAACCAGGAGCAAGTCTTTGTTAGATGAGCAAAGATTACGATTATTAGAGTAGAGTTGTAGGAAATATTTCAGAGATGGTGTGTTTTCAGTTTCATGTTTGCCATTATTAATTGATTGTAGTTCAAGAGATGGGGTAATTCCAACCAAGAGAATTGTTTTAGACTATGACACTGATGTGTTATATGTGTGCAATTTGCTGCAGAATTAGCAATCTTATTTTAATGTGTATCTAATTTGTTCAGTTCTGACTTTTTGAGGTTGGTGAATATAGGGGAGGCATAGAGAAGTGAGGGCAGAAGCTTTCACCGTTGCATAAATATTGCATCATATCAAATCTCTCTTTCTTTCCCATGTCCATATTTCTTTCTTATACTTTTCACAAATCTCTCGGTTTTGTTGTTTATATTTTTGCACTTCCTCAGATGCTTCTTTTTCCAAACAGAGCAATGTTTCTTAGTCTATGTACTGTTTTTCACAAATCTGTTGCATTAATGAACACAGATTTTTATTTTGAAGCTTCTGACAGTTTTTCTTGTGGAAGTATTTTTCTTTCCTCTAACTTCTCTCTTAATCATTTTGTATATCTTGTATCTGGAAACTCTGGGCTTTTTACATAATAGTAACAGTATATAATTCCTTTCTTATCCTCAATAGTCCACTCTATCATCTTTATGGCTCTTCTTTGGCCTGTCAATTTGTGCGATTTTTGTGGACTGCTACTTGCTTCTACAATAGGGGGGGTCATCCTCTCCCTGGGCCTGGCCTGGCCCCATTGTAGGAACATTTCCATTTCTTGAGGATTCTATACTGTCATTTTTTCCAGTCCTGGCACCAGTGCACCTAACCGGATTGGGCACTTTTTTATCCTGAGTCTTGTGCACCCAGCTATCTTTTTCTAATTTTTGACCTACTTCTATCCATAATATATATTATATAAATACAGTCTATATATCAGTGGTTTCTTGGTGAGATTTTGTGAAAAACAGGGTCCACCCCATGAAGGTACTCACCAAGACTTGAGGATGAATTCAATTTCGGCAACACTGCTCTTCTTTACTTGCTGACTTATCATCTCTCATTCGGACCCTTATCATCTCTCCATTTGGACCCTTATCATCTCTCATTCGGACCCTTATCATCTCTCATTTGGACCCTTATCATCTCTGCATCCAGACACTTGAACTATTGCATGGTTTAAGTGCTGTACAGTAATACCTGTTTGGTACTGAAATCTAGGCAGTAAAGGCAGAGCAGTTAAGGAAGCTGCAGGTGATGGAGATGAAATGCCTGAGATGGGTAGTAAGATGTACATTGTGGGACAGTCAAAGACATGATAATATTACAGCCGAAGTCCAGTAGCTCCAGTTGCAGAGAAAGTCAAAGAGAACATAATATGGTGGTATGTACAGAAAAGCAGAAGACAATCTTGTGAAGATTTAGAACAGACAGAAAGAAGGCAAGAGGACACTAGGACATCCAGCAAAGAGATGGATGAATTGTGTAAGAGAAGACCTATGGCAGTCAGGCATGACTTTCAAAAAAGGTATGAAAGCAGCATTGAATCTACAGACATTGTAACAGTTGGTGTGACACCATGAGCCCTTGTAGAATATGGGAAAATGGGCTTTGATGATGATTGCATTAGTGGCATAGAGGGATAAAGCCCTGTCTATGGCTAAGTGATCAGAGTTTGAATAGCAGCTTGGCCACTTGATTGCACAGGCAGTGTGTACGGGCTCTGTCCATTTTCTGGGGTGTGTGCATTCTTGGGGTACACTTGGGTAGTTTTATTCATTGTTGAAGACTGAAGAAACAACTGCACAGTGCTTCCTGATGGTGGATGAGGCAGTCTTGCTCCCATCAACCTTTTGTGGAAGGGGGGGCAGTGCAATGCTGACTCTATTCTTTGTTGCAGCCTAAGGGTGTTGATGGGCATACATAAGAGACAGAGAAGGAGTTGAAGTAAAAGAAACCCCCTGCCTCTGCAGCAGTGCTATGCTGTCCCAGGATGTCTAAGTCTCCTCGCTTGTCCCAAGCCTGACCAGAGTAAGTCTGGGGAAGGTAGAAGGCTTTGGCAGACATGATGAATAAGGTGAAGCACTGGCAGCGGCTAGCAGGGAGTGAAAGACTGACAACAAATGTATTCTAGTTTAGTACATCAATTTGGTTAAAAACAATACATAGAAGAAAATATATGCCGTATTTGCAATATCAGCTGAAAGAAAAAAGAGGATTGAGGATGGGAGAGGCGTTGAAGGAGGAAATACTATTGTTCAACTAAATAAAATGTTAATCTAATGTAATTTAAAGAACCTAGAGATTGTGGGCAGTGTCTGGGAAAGCAGAGGTCATGTTGAATTTGGAGTATGGAATCAAGTGTACTTACGATACTGTAACCACTATTTTTAAATTCCAGTCTGAAATCGGGACATGACTGAATTCTTTTAGGTTGTTGGAAGTTTGAAAACATGAAAGCCTATAAGTAAATGAGATCTTCTCTTTACAAGAAACTATCTTATGTTGGCAGAAGTAAGACACTGATGCTTTGTTTTGCGGCACAAGGTAATAAACAGTGTTGTTAACTGCCTCCAGAGCTGAAAGGCTCTTGTCATATGCGACTACAATGATAAGCAGTGCATATTCTAATTGTGCTTGGAAAATACATTTTCCAATTGCACATGTGTTTTCCACTGCAAAAAGTAGAAATCTCTGCAGGCCAGAACAGTAGTCTGTTAATTTTACTCCTTCTCATATGTGATAATGATAGTCTAAATGATGGTCATGAAAATATTTATATAAACCAAAGACTACAACCTACTTCAATTATCAGTGCTATCTACACAGGAACTGATATGAGCTTTTAGTGGGTAGTGATAGCCCTTCAGTGAGGTTTCTTCATGTTTTCCTGTTGATTTAGATCTCTAGTGCAGGTGTTTTGTAAAGGCACTGATTTTGCAAAAATATTGAAGGTCAATAGGATTGTATCTTTCATGGCTGAAAAAGATGGGCAAAGATTACCTCTGAGCAGCAGTCAGGCTACTGAAAAAAAAAGTTTATGTTAACTTTTCTGAATAATTGAAGGATTTAAGACCTTTATTTTTTTTTTATTAGGAATCTTTTGAGCATTTTCACTTGAGTGACAAGCTTGGATTTGTACATACCAAAGGAGGCATTATATTCAGTTATGGTCTGATAAAGGAATAATACAGGTGTAGTGTGACTTTTTTGACTCTTAAAGATATTAATTTGTTAATTAAATGGGGTAGATAAAAGGATACCCTGACAGTTGTGGACACATGATGATCAAATGAGAGAAAGTTTCCCACATAAGTATCTAGATCTCTTATGCAACCTCTGTCTGAAGAGGAGTACTATTTATAAGTCATTGCATCACAGGTGCCAGTATCATACCGTCATACTCCTAGTAGGTGTAAATGACCTGAGATGTACATCCCTGGACTATATGAAGAGAGACATTATGTCTCAGACTGTGTGTCTCAGGCTGGTATGAGCCTGGCATTGAGCAGCACATTACCAGCACTAAAGATTATGTCACAATATGAAAAAAAGGTGACTGATTTTAACAACTGCCTGTCTTTCCGGTGTCATTCTAAGGGGATCCAATATTTGTCATCTTGGTGGGACATTGTTCACAGACCGTGTTGCTTTGCCAAAGATGGTCTGCACCTGTCCACTCTAGGCGTTTGAACACTGGCTAAAACATTATCCAAACTCACAGTGTCTTCTTTAGGTAATACCAAACTAACAAAGCCACCAACATAGCAAAATCAATTCAACTGAACCTTATGGTGTTACTAATCAATGCCAGGAGCCTACATTAAAACTAAACCCCCCCAAGCCCTCCTAATACTGGAAAATATAGATATCTCTGCACCGAGACATGGTTTAGCTGGACAGAGAATACCCCGGAAGTGCAAGGTTTCAGTGCCTTCCACATTTTTAGACCATTAGCTGAATATGTTCTTCAGCTTATAAGTATTGGTATGGCATCAAGGTCCAGAGAGGTCATTATACCACTGTACCCAGACTGCATCAGACCCATCATAGAGTATAATGCCCCCTTTGATGTGTACCTGAAAAGACACATGCAGCAACTGGAACATCCACAAAGGTTTCTTGCAAAAGTAATACAGGGAGTAAACAAACTGTCATATGCTGTTTACCTCAAAGCCCTGTCTCTTTACTGTGTATAATATAGGCTACTGAGATGTGATCTTTGCCTGGAATAGAAGGCATCCCTGGACCCTGTTTTGAATAATCTTTTGCACACACATAAAACAAACAGCATCAGAATTACTGGATCAAAAGCCCTACATTTTATTTGCAACATAAACAGGACATATTGGAGAGACAGGTATGCTTCTCCCATAATTCCCATTCTGTTGAAGAGACTCCCCATCCATGTGAAGCAGAGTTCATCCCTGTCCCTATTTAAGTGCAACCTGGACCAATGGATGGATAACTGGAAATCCACCCCTGCTCTGGAACCTATGTCTCTGATGGACAGAGGCAGTTAGTAAATTGCTCCCAACAGAAATCAAATTTGTGGGTCACATTTGGGTTGCACAGCTAGGTTTATAAGGGCTGGTGTGGCCATTAGTCTACTATACTCCTACGAACTTGTGAAGCTATAACATATGATGTGGGACCATCTTTTTTGCTGAACTCAGCTATGCTGCACATTTTGTATTTAACTTTAGACTGTTTTTAGTACACCAGATAAGTGTATATTCCAACCCTTGTTGGAGCTGTTTAGTATCTGTATTTGAGTAGATAACAGTATCTAGCCTGCAATCATCAGCAAACTTGGTCACATATGAGCCTATTTTTCAGCCTGCTTTCTTAATGACCCTTGAGTGAGTTATACAGAGGTGCACTATATGTGAGTACAGAAGTAGTGAGTGTGTTGGAGGCTGGGATCTTTTATAGTGTTTGACAAATGTTGCTTGACAGTCAAAGCATACATTATGAGCCTAATATGGTGTTGTGGTTGATGTGGTGCTGTGAAGGTATGATTCACTAATAGTGGACGGATGAGACAAGTTTATCTCTATATTTTCTAAACATTTACATCTTTCAAAGGTTGTACTATCAATCAGTAGCAGCAGTGAACATTCTGTAACATAAGGCAGTTAATACACTGCCTCAGAGCACCTAATATAATCAGACTGGCCACAGATAGGGTAAGAGCTGATGAGCCATGTTGCCAGAGGGTTGAGGACCGGAGCTTGTGCAGTACTCAGGTGTTGAAGAGAGACTACTATAGTAGACCCTAAAGGTTTATGGATGATGTTTAGGGTGATACTCTGAGCAGAGCCAGATCATGGTCATATGGGGCCCTAGGCAATGTAATGGATCAACCCCCCCTACAGCAGCCCCCCGATGGCCATTCCAGTGTTCCATTACTTGGCTGTTTCTCCCCAGTTAACATAAACACTGTTCAAACTTATCCATGTGCATATTATTTTCTCCTTTACTTCCACCATGATTACAGATATTTAGATTTAATTTAAAACTTTTATTTCAGATTTTATAGCACAAACACTAATAGCCATTTGCTAAAAAATACAGTCTTACAATGAAAACAGACTTAACATGAGCAGTAAGCTTCTCTGTCATTGAAACTCACATTCATTGAAACTGCATTGAAACCCACGTTCAAAGAAAATACATCTGGCTAGTGGCAGATTAAGTTTGCCTTTGGACTATTTTCAAACCCAGTATTAGCACTATTAATGTGAGACATTGACAGAATAAGTGAATGTGAATTTCTATACATTTTCTGAACTAAAAGAAGGCTATAACTCTAATTACTGTCATTATTTATTAAGTGCAATTCACCACCGTTTCTCCAACATTCACCAATTTTAGACGAGTTTAAGAGGGACATACCTAAAACTTGAGTCAAAATCAGGGATGTCCTGAGTCTGAATTGCTTATGTTTAGGTAAGACTCCAAAGCTCTTGGTAACATGCTACCTTGAACATGAATTATTTTGAGATCTGTCCACCAAGTTTCAATATTTACTATAGTTAGGTTACAATGTTATCAAACTACAGGTAGCTTTTTGGTGTTGCAGAAATGAGTAGGTACCAAGCAGTTGCATCTGGTTTAACAGTAGATAACCCATATATAATTATGCACTAATCACTGTTCTACACATTCAGCAGTAAATATTGCAGTTAAGTTAAATATCATTTCACAGAAATTGTGACAAATCAGCAGTTGCACATGTTAAGATATAGCTAAATAAAACCAATAAGCAAGACACGTTAGACTCCTTTAATATGTGCTCTAATTGACTCTTCATTTAACTATCTTTATCCATTTAACACGATAGCCCTGTTAAATATTACAATCATATTAACGTCTCTTATCCCTTTGTTCTACATAGCTCCAGTTACACAGTGGGCAGTAATCCTTGATTTAAAAGTTAATCTGACAAGCAATATTATACCTTTACAATGTTTACTTCCTTAGCTATGCATTTTACAAAAAAAATGAGAAAATAGTTCTTAATGTCCTATTAATGTTTTCTTCGTGGTACAGTAATAAAAAAAAAAATCACTTTTACTGCAGGCTCAGCTTGCTCTTTTGTTGTTCGCTATGCCATAATTATAGGACACCAGTCATAAAAAAAATACTTTTCCCTTTTGACTGGTATTGCATGATCACACAAACAGCTGCTCAACTTAGAAATTTTCTAGCAGTCACCATACATATAGTACAAAGCAAGAGCTGTGCTAATAATACTATATACAGTTAGATGGCAGCTGCAGAGTGTACAGTTTGCTGAATGTGTCAGTAGGAGTATGTGTGTGTGGTATGGAGGAATTAGACAGCACACTAATACAAAACATTGTACCGTACTTAGTTACCATGGTGATTTCATGGTGCTCATCTCACTGATTGGGTCACTGAGCATCACCTGTTTCCTTCAATCTTAGATCAGGCACACAATAGGGCATGCCATATTCTAAGTTAAGACACAGTTGGACATGTATAGTATTGTGCTATAAATTATGAAGGCTTCAGAAATATACCCTACTGACCACTAATAGAGGTGTTGCAGAGTGAATGAGCTATAGAGATGTCATCAAGCCCAGGGATGCCTGGATCCAGTGCCACCAGAATGAATGGGCCTATTGGGTTTCAGTAGTGGAGACTTGGGGAAAGGTCCTAGGTGGTACAAAAATTACAACCAACAAACCCATTTTCTTCCCCCATTAACCATTGTAATGAAAGTGATACAATCTTGTCATTTATTAGAGCACCATAGAAATATGCTATCTTCTTTAAAGAGCAACAAAAAGTCCACCCAGTCTGCTTCACCAAAACTACCATCCGCTGGCTGTCTACAGCAGAGTTGGCAACAAACTGTTAACTGCTGCATGATTTATGGATCCCCAGAAAACCTTATCTGATGCACAGCCTTCTCCTTCTTGAAAAATTAAAGGGCTTGCATTATAGCACTGGAATTATACTTACTTACAGAAGTACCTTGGGAACTGGAATGTAATAGTCAAGGCACAGTTTCTTCTTCCCCCATCTGATCATTTGCATCTCGGGGTCTAGTCACCTCTATATAAATTTTTCAGTAAATCACGTACAAGTAACTCACAACTCATTTGCAACAAAACCACCTTCCTTCACAAAAACAGTATGGCTTCTGGGCAGGGAAGACCAACAAGACAAAACTCTAGATACTGATGACATTCTTACTAGCATAGACATATACATCCTGGCAGGAGCTTGCTTTGTCAACCTTTTCTATGCCATTTATATGGTAGAAAATATTATTTTCCATCTCACCTCTTAGGTATAGGTGTCAGCCAACAAGCTAGACAGTGGTTCAAAGCAAAAGTTGGCTTCTCTTTTTCACCCAGCATTGTTAGATACTCAGGTGTGCCACAGTGCAAAATACTGGCTGCGTTTCAGCTGCTCTGATGGCATATAGGGATAAATCCTTTAGTGGTTCAGGAGATTAAAAGAGTGGAAGGGAGGGATGGGGGCAAGGGGGCTCACTGATGATGCTCCATATGGGGAGGAATGGTCTAAAGAAAGGAAGTGCCCTTGGATGCAGTCAGTGAGTCTTCAGGGCAGGTAAAAGTAAGTAAATAGCTTGTATAAAATAAAAAGAAACACTGGATGGAAGCATGGGCACCCTAGTCCCTAGGACACTGTTAAGACCCACAACTGGCCCCAGCAATACAAGAGTAAGCTGTGGGAGTAGGAGGATGGCTGGTAGACCAATTGTGGATGTGGGACACTGGGGGCCCACCCAGTAAGTGAGGCCTGGGGTGACCAAAAAAATGTATTAAAAAAAATGCTGCCCCATCTTCTTTTCTGTTATTATGAACAAAGCACAATTAAACTTACCCTACCTACAACTTTACACAGATGATATAGTATCTATCGATCTAACTCAAGACATCAAGACATTCATGACAAACTTCAACAGTATCACCTACACCTTAGTAGGTGGCTGTCCTCCTAAAAGTGCATTCTTAACCCTAAAAAATGGTCATCAAAAACTATCAAAACTTGTAAAATTCTCCAAAACCTCTTGATTGGGGACCAAAACAACCACAGCATGGAAACCACAACTTATTTATATACAACTAGACCCAACACTTAGCTTTCACATAAAATTCCAAAGCCAACTGTCCACTATTCTGGGCCTAGAAACCATCCCACTTTATTTTACCATCATTGCCCAAATAGAATATGGTCTACTTCTATTACAACAGCCTCAAGTAAAAACAACAAAACACTACAAACAGTCACTTATAAGATATACCACTTTTTATTTTTATTTGTTTATTTATTCCTTATTGACTGGGTTAGTCCATTAGGCTGGTGGCCTCTTTTTAAGGGAAACCACAGGCAGTATTCACACTGTTAGGGAAAATTTGGACAGGGCATTGGGGAATTTCGGCTTATACTTCCACCTGAGCTACCACCAGCTCAAGCCAGATGGGACCTCAGTTTAATATCTCATCTGAAGGACTTCATAGCTTGGTCCACTAAACAAGACCAACACTGCTACTTACTGCAGAAGGCCAAATGGTTTCTTGTGGAATAGAGAGCTGACCTCTGCCAAGACACCTCAGCTCCCCTCAAAAAAGTCCTTATGTACATCCCAACTGGTTATAGCCTCAGAAACCAGTCAAATTCAGGCTCAATAGCTCATAGAACTGAATTCTAGCTGTAAAACCACAGTTTCTCTGTAGTGGCCTAAAACTCTGGTGATCTCTTCTGTCAGACCTAAATGACATCTCCAGCTACTTAAAATGCAGACACCTATTTAAATAATTATTTATACAAAGCAAGTACATGTAACTAGTGTGGAACATGTCACCTAAACTCCCTGTACATGCATTCAAGACTCTGTAATATCTAATCTCTCCCTCTTTCTACTGTTAAATCTTCCTTGGTCAATGCACATCTGTATATATGTAAAAAGTTGTACTGTGGTTCAGATACAATGCATGGTTATATCGATGTTCTGTTTCTCTGTTATCACATGTTTTCTGCATTGCTTCTCTGTTTAGCTGTTATGCAACATTGTTGTATTTTGCATCCAAGACTGACTTTTGCAATTGGTCAGTCCAAGTTCTAACCCAAAAAACAAACACAGGCAATCTTGGCATCATCCATTCAGTTTTCCCACCTCACCCTTTGACATAGTAGCCACCTACCACAAGGCCCTATAGCTGCCGACTTAAGGAGCTGCTTCTCCATTTCATTTTCATTAAAGATGAATCTTTGCCACTTGACATAACTTTCAGGCTCAGAAGTGTTATATTTGGCAGGACTATTTTTGAATAATCAGAAGCAACTTATTGAAACTGTAGAAGTCTTTTGTACTGTGGTTCAGGCCTGACACTACCTTTTTCCGAATTCACAGCAGTATGTATTTATTTCCAATTACTTAGGCCAGGATTTACAGAGATACGCTACATGCCAGAGCAAGGCTTGTGCTGCCTAGTGGTGATACACTGTAACATAAACTCCATGTGAATATCCAAGTGGTGACAATGTACGCATCTTAGCAGCTAACTACATATAGCCTGATGTGGAATTAGTGGGAAAGCTAAAAAGTCACAGGTGAACCACAGTGAAGTCGAGCAAGAGGGAGGGTGGCCTAATGGTTAAGGTGTTTGCCTTACAAACATAAGGGTTTGTTTGAGGTCTCAGGGGGATTTGGCTAGGCTTACAATGGCTTGCAGAAGGGCATAGCCTAGGGTACTAACCTACTATATGATGACCCTAAAACTATGAAGAGGGGGGTCATACATCAATATACTGGCCATATGAACCTTGAAACATTAGGTGGCAGAAGGTAGCATGATTTAGGACATGGAGGAGCAATCCTTTAGCAAGTGTGCTCTAATAATTGTTGACAGTGCAGTGCAAACACCTCCTGTTAGATGTTTACTGACCTGAACATTTACTGGTTCCATGAAAGGCCATTAAAGAGGAGTGAAGTGCAGTAGGAAATGGGAGAACATAGCAAGCAGAACTGTACATAGAAAGGAACATAAAGCACAAGCAGGTGGGAGGGAGGAAGGGCACACTTTTGTATAGTACCCCATTACAGATATAAATGTAGCTACAGATATAGACATAGACATGGATATAGATATACATATAGATATAGATATAGATATAGATATGGATATAGATATAGATATAGATATAGATATAGATATAGATATAGATATAGATATAGATATAGATATAGATATAGATATAGGTATAGATATAGGTATAGATATAGATATAGATATAGGTATAGGTATAGATATAGATATAGATATAGATATAGATATAGATATAGATATACATATGGATATAGATATAGGTATAGATATAGATATAGATATACATATGGATATAGATATAGCTATAGATATAGATATAGATATAGATATAGATATAGATATAGGTATAGATATAGGTATAGATATACATATAGATATAGATATAGATATAGATATAGATATAGATATAGATATAGGTATAGATATAGATATAGATATAGATATAGATATAGGTATAGATATAGATATAGATATAGATATAGATATAGATATAGATATACATATAGATATAGGTATAGATATAGATATAGATATAGATATAGATATAGATATAGGTATAGATATAGATATAGATATAGATATAGATATAGATATAGATATAGATATAGGTATAGATATAGATATAGATATAGATATAGATATAGATATAGATATAGATATAGATATAGATATAGATATAGATATAGATATAGGTATAGATATAGATATAGATATAGATATAGATATAGATATAGATATAGATATAGGTATAGATATAGATATAGATATAGATATAGAAAGGATAATGGAAAGAGAGATAAAGGAGAAAGGAAATGAAGGTGGGGAAGGGTGGGTAGAAGGAGCACACAAACACAGAACAGTACAGACAAAAAGGTGTATATGCACATACCTGTAGGAGGAGACAGGGACTAGACAGAGACAGAAGCTGGACAAATGGCTGTGGGAAGGAGTGTTTAATGCACACACTGAGATAAGATGAGGGTACTCCTGGCTGGGAACAGTACTGGCAACCTGACTGGCCTGGAGGGAAGTCACTGTGACCCATTAGATGGATAAAACAGTTCAGGGTGGAAAGTGGCAGGGGCCACAGTTTTTTTCAGTTTGCCAATGGCAGGGTCAGATTAGTTGAGTACATCTGCTATGTGCTGCAGGAGGAATATATACGGCAATGGCTAGCCAACATGCCATTGCACTGTCAACATCCTCCTGTACCACTTGCTGCACTATTGGCCAGGCCACATTAGGCAGCTGACCCAGGCTACTACCTGGGAGAGGATGTAACCCCTGATGACACACTCCCAGTCCTTTCATCCACCACAACCACTGTCATTGACTTATCTGCCACATATTGGCATCATGCCCTGCAGAAGGACACTCATTAAGAAGACTGACATTAGCAAAAATGTACAAATGGTACAATTAATATAGTACAAGTGATTAGGTAATATATAAACTAGCTACACTGTGCCATCACTCTCAGGTACCTCCAGTAACAGCCAATACAGCTGACCTCTCTCTCTCTCTGCATGTGGTGAAAGTCAAAAGGACAAAATAGCCTTCACACAAGAGATGTATATATACAATATCTCTCAACACAAAACTCTTGAGTGTAAACACTCATAATAACACTGTAGTTGTCAGAAACACACAGTAAACCCAACACACATAGTATGCACCCCACATATACTACTTATACACCAACTTATGCTGAGGAACTTATATGCAATTTTCCCAAACCCCAAAGACTTCCAGCAGATCCTATCTGGAAAAATTATCCTCAGCAAACCCGAAAACACTCAACAGAAACAGCACCTAACACTGCACATGCAGCCATACTCAATGGAGCCCCAGCTACTAAGCCTATCAGGCAAGCCAGTGCATAACATACAATTCTGGTCATACGGGCTCCATTGTACGACACACTGGTGCTCCACTCACCAGGATGAACAATGAGAAAATAATGGTCTGTTGCCTATGTGGGGTCAGGATTCACCAAGTTACACATACACTGAAGTCATTGCACCATAGTTACCAGTATGACTCAGTCATAGTCCATGTATGTGTACATGACCTGAGACATGCCTCCTTAGACAATATGAAGAGAGCCATTATGCATACATACAAATATTTCAAGCATGGGCAATAATGCCCTTGTAGACAGCCAATACATCAAAGCAGTTGTTCCCTTAATAAGTGCCCAGGCTGTTCTTAAAAAAATGTCTAAACTACTGTTTGCTTTAATGTAATTTGGTAGTCTATTCCATGCATTAGCTACTCTCTCAGAGAATCAATTAATACCCTTCTCATTCCTATAGAATCTTCTACATATGTTGTCTGATGATTCTCTACTACTCTTTGATAACCCCAGAAATTCCCAGAGTTAATTTTGTCTCTAACTACCCTCTATACCTGAATATTGTCTCCTGTTAAGTTTCTGTACGAGACACTATACAAGATCAGATATTTTAGTCTTTCATAATAACTTAAACATTTCACATCCAAGGTTGCCCTTGGTATACTTCCTCTGTACTCTTTCTAGTTTACTTGTTTTTGCTTTGTTATAAGGTTTCCATATTATTATTCCATACTCATGTTTGGGTCCAATGTAAGTAACAAACAATGACATCATCATTTTTTGATTTCCTAGACTTTATAAATCTTTTTATACAACCCATAGAACTATAACTGTAATTAATTGGTTAATATGATTAGAAAACCTCAAAGCTGGATCTACAAATATACACAGGTCTTTAAATGAATCTACAGTTTCAATCACTGTGTGTTGTATTAAATATTCACCTTTCAATTTATGTCTCCCAAATCTAATAGGCTTAGTTTTTGATGTGTTTACCACCATAATATTCTCCTGTACCCAAATGGTCAATTTAGTCAAGTTCTTTTGCTTGGAGTTCTTGGACTATGTGTCACATGCTGTTATGAGCCTATCACTGAGCAGCAGTCTACCTTCACCAAGCATGATGCCACAATATTAACAAAAGAAGATTGGCTTAAATAAATGGCTTAGTTTTGGTGTCATTCTAAGGGGGTACAATATTTCTCCTCATAGGAGTACATAGTTAACAAACCACATTGCTTTGTAAAAGATGGTCTGCACCTGTCCCCTCTAGGCTTTCAAATTTTGGCTAAATATTGTCCTCCCCATAGAACCTTTTTTAGGCAATGCATTGACAAACCTTCCAACATAGCAAATTCTACCTAATGAAATCTAAAGGTGTTACTGCTCAATACCAAGTGTCCAAACAAGCAGCTCTACTCCTTTAATGCTCTCCTCACATTGGGAATGTAGACATCTGGGCAGTTACAAAGCCATGGTTTAAAGCAGCAAAGAGTAACCTAGCATTGCAAGGCTTCAGGGCCTTCCACACATTTAGACCAGCAACTACACAGACTGGGATTAAAAGTGGAGGTGTCTCAATCTACATCAATAATAAGCATACCTCTAGTTAAACAGGAAGGTGCACCAGTGTTCCCCATCCAAATTACCATAGACAAAGTCTCATACCATATCCTAACAAGCTTTATGTCACCCTCTATGTCCCATGAAATCTATAACGCATACTTAGACCTATTAGAAACACTCACCATTCAACCAAATACCATACTCATAGGGGATTATAATTATCCCTGTATAAACTGGGAATCCTACATGACCACATATTTGCAGGTACTGAGATTCCTAGACTTTGTAAACACAAACACCCTGGACTAGTTATTGCATATGCCTACGAGAGGTACAAGCATATTGGGCCTGTTACTCAAAAATATGGGAGAACATTGTCCCACCCCAATGTTGTGTCCTCTCTAGTAAGATCAGACCACAAAGCAGTCTCCTTCAAAATATGAATTAGTTATGCAACTCCAGCAAACCCTGTAACAGCTAAAAACTACTCTAAGGCAAACTCCGTTTTATAGTGTTAAGCTGTCAAAATATCAAGCCCCTCCAAACCCAAATAACACAGCAGCCTATGCAGAATAAGCTTTAAGCAGCCATGTCACTGCTTACATAGAGGCTGCTGTACTTACCAAAATTAAGCCCAAAACTAACTCAAAAAAGAAACCACCTACCAGCTATAGAAAAAAGTCATGACTAAAATTAGGAAGTGTAACACAAAAAATATAAAAACTCTCTTATCAAATTAAATAGACAACTAAGAGGACTAATTAAGTTCAACAAAGCAAATTTTAAGGTAAAGAGATCATCCCAGGCCAGAGATAACCATAAGGCCATCTTTAGCTATGTCAGTAACTTCAAAGGCAGCACACAGCAGTGTGCCAAACTGTTGGTAAGTGGAGCAGGGAGATATCGCAACTTTTCTGTCTGACAAAATCAGCTCTAGCTTTACCTCCCTGTCACTCCTAGGTGCCACCCAAGGAAATATCATCTGACATTATCTCTCCAACTATCAGTAGGGATTTGGTCTTAGATCTGCACTCTAAGGATAAGAATACAGCTTTGATGGGTCCCAATAATATCCCAGGATTCTTTCTAAACAGCCTGAAATATGATCTGTCAGGTCCAGTGTTTCACTATTCAACCATATCTTCTGCACAGGCTTTGTGCCATATGAATGGAAGACTGCAGTGGTCATCCCTCAGCACAAGAGCAGACCACCAGCAGATCCCAGGAACTACAGACCCATTAATCTGACTAGTCTCATATGCAAAGCCACGGAAAGAATTATTATTAAAGTAGAAAAGCCCACCTTACCACTGCTCTACTCCTTCACTATCACCAAACTATGGAACTCGCTTCCTCCTTCTATAAGAAACACGAGCAGCACCTCCACCTTCAAACAAACACTGAAAAATCATCTCAACTCTTCCTGGCTGTGTACCTGCTGTATAACCTAACCTCTTCCTTCTCCTTATATTATAACTAAACTATTATGCTTTTTACTACTAGTGACTGATGATACTTTCTCCATATTTATTTTTTTTTTTTCATCACTTGTTGATACTGGCACAATAATGTTGATTAATATATCTCTGTTTTTACCACTCTGAATTCATCTGGCAACCAACTAAATTCTTGCTTTTATGTATGTATTCTGTATATGTTACTGTAATCAACCAACTAGATTCCTGATTTTTGTATATATGCTGTATATATTACTGTAACCACTATGTGTAACATTATTTCTACTTCTGTACCAAGTAATGATTATTTTTTTTTCTGCATCTATGTTCTTGTCTGAGCTTTTCTCCCCGGGCCTCCACCAAAAATGGTCTCTTTTAGGTCCAGTGGACTTTCCTGGTAAACAAATGCAATAAATAAATAAAATAAATAAATTATGGAAATGATTAACAATGGTATAGGAAACCTTTAGACACTGGACCCAACTCAGTTTGGTTTTGTCAAAGGCAATTCAAGCCTACTAAACCTGGTAGGTTTCTTTGAGAAGGTCACCAAGGCAATGGATGAGGGTAAAATGGTGCATACTGCCTACCTTAACCTAGCTAAGGCATTTGATACAGTACCTCACTTGGGCATTGTGAACAAACTCATGGAATAAGGCATAGGCCCCTTTGTAACTTACTGGTTTGCCAGCTGGCTCAGAGACAGGACCCAGGAAGCTAGGATTGGATAGATCATCTCCACAAAGAGGCTGGTAACCAGTGATGCCCCCTCAGGGCTCTCTGTTGGGTGCACTTCTCTTTGGGATCTACTTTTTTGGAAGTCAAGGTCAATGTCAAGGGCCACTGGCTTACAAGTTTGCAGATGATTGCAAGTTAGGTGCAACCATGAAAAATTCCCCGAGATACTAACATCTTACAGGAAGGCCTAACACAGACAAATAATTGGTGCCAAAGCCACGGCCTAAAACTCAATGCCAAGAAATGCATAATAGTACCTTTTGGGAAGTTGGCCACTCAGGAAAACTACCACAATGATAAACACCCCTAAAATAGACACTGTAGTCAGGAATTTGGGGACTCATGTAAATAATAACCTAGCTTTTGAACAACATGTGTCTAAGGTTGTGAGAAAATCATTCTATGTCGCTTAACTTATAAGTAAGTGCATGGCATCTAGGTCCAAGGATGTCATCATTGCACTATAATCAGCCATCATCAGAGTCTTCACTGAATTTAATGCCCTTTTCTGTATGTACCAGATGAGACACATAAAACAAATAGAATCTCCACAGAGATAGCTCACAAAAAGCATACAGGGTATAAACACAATGTGTTATGCAGAGCACCTCAAAGCTCTAGTTTAAGCTGTGTTTACTACATATTGCTGAAAGGCAATTTATGCCTGGCATACTAGGCATCCTTGGATCCCAATCTGATGGACTTTCAACATATTCGCTAAATGAACAGCACCAGAACTACTAGATCTAAGGATTTAAACTTTGCTTACAACTTAAATAGGACTTATTGGAGGGACAGGTATGTATGCCTTTAAGGAAGATACTGTCACTAGGATTGGTGTGTCATGTGACCCCACTTTCTGACTTAATCTGAAGTACAATTTATTGGTGCTGACATCTACATCCATGCCTCTTACTTTTTAATCTTGTCAATGTGTATAGCATGTTTAACTTTAAGAAGGAAGAAATGGGCAAGGTGTTTTGGCTTGAAGCACAAGCTTCAAGCACACTAAGAGCCTAAGAGGACTCTGGGACACTTACTGCATTTATTTGTCAGTAGAAAGAAAGGGATTCAGAGTCAACAGATGCATATATGTGACTGAAGTTAAATACAGAATTCAAGACTGAAAGTTTAGCAGCTGGAATGATTTATTGGTAAAAGGCAGATGTGTATGTTATTCAGAAGTGATTGGGTTAGAGGAGATTACTAATATAAGGCAAATGCTGTGAATAATAACACCAAAAGCAAACTGAAACACAAATTATAAAAATAAAACAAAAATGCTAGTAACTGAATGGTTTTGAAGATGACACTTGGTAGGAAAAGAGTGGATAAAACCATACCCACTCCAAGCAATGTGGCTAAATGTATGAGAACGGCACTATAAGGCAATAACAGTGTCCACTGGATCTTCCATGGTTGCAGATATTTCGCAAATCTCTGTAATTATTGAAATAAAAATGCTGGAACAAAATTTGCTTGTATTATAGTAAAAGAGCACAATGAAATGGAAATGTATGTGGGCACTATTGCTTTACATGCACTAAATTTACTGTGTGTTGCAAACAAGGCTAAAACTATCACTGTTGCTGAAAATGATAACTTTTGGTTACAGTAGCTGATGGTTAAAGGTGTAAATTCAGAGGCTAAATGTGATATTTGCCTAAATCCCTACATTTAAGGAATTCATTTGATAAAGTGCACAAATTTCCATGCAGGTACAAGCATGCAAATTCTGAAGGTAATGCTACTCAATGTTAGAAGTCTAAACCTCAAAATGCACTCTCTCAAGGCACTCCTAAAATGGAGAACATCAATATCTGTGCAGTAACTGAGACCTAGTTCAAGGCTCCAAAGAGCACCCCTGCAATACCAGGCTACAACTCTTACCACACTTTTCAGCCACCAAACCAGGACCGAAGCACTAAAGGAGGAGGAGTGTCCATATTCACCAAGAATATTCACACCACCAGGCTAGTTACCTAACACAATGCGTCTGAAATTCTCCAGGTGCAACTAACACTAGGTAAGACTGCAATACAAATTGTAGCTTGTTACAGATCCCCCACCATGCCCCAAGATTCTCACTACACCTTTCTAAACATACTGGAAAATATTAAGATACAACCAAAAACCCTAATACTGGGTGATTTCGACTACCCTCTCATTAACTGGGAAAACTACTTGTGTACCAACATCTTTGCCCAATGGTTCTTGGACTTCATACATTCCAACTCCCTGGATCAACTAATCCATAGTCCCACCAGGGGCTCCAATATCCTAGACCTGGTCATTACCAACATGGGAAATCGATGCTCCACACCTATGGTCACCCCCTCGTTGGTCAGGTCTGACCATAAGCTAATCACCATTAACATCCACATCCCACCCCCACTCCCCAGTAAGGAAACCTCCATAAAACACTTCTTCAAAGCCAACTTCATGATACTCAAATCAGAAGTGACAAACTTCATGACACCCATGCAGACAGGAACTGAAAGTTCGACTGCTGAATCCTACACTAAGGCACTGTACGAGCACATCCACTCATGCATGAATCATGCCATCCCAAATAGAACCAAGATGCTCTCCTCCAAAAAAGGAAGCCAATCTGGTGGTCCCCTACCATAAACAAACTTTACAACAAAAGGAAGAAACTGTTGCAGAAAAGAGGAAAATCCTAGGATGCAAAAAACTCCCTTACCAGCCTCAGAAAGAAGCTGAGATTCCTCATAAAATCCTCCAAAGCTAGTTATGAAAATAAAATTGCCAAAGATTCCAAAGACAACCACAAGGCATTCTATAACTATGTCAATCTAAATAGCAATGCTCAGATCTGCTCTGAGCTGCAGCAGAATTGCATTAAATATACTGATCCCAAGGATATTGCCAATATCCTGGCAGACCAATTCAGTGCCAACTTCACCCCCCTCTCACCCCCTAAACGGCCCATCTCAATACAGGAAGATTACCAAATTCCGGTAATAACAGCCACACAGGTAAAAAATACACTCTCCAAAGCTAAGAATACAGCATCCATGGGACCAGATGACATCCCGGGCTGTGTATTACATGAACTACAAAATTAGCTGGCACCTCACCTAAGTGTCATGTTTAATCATAGCCTCACCTCAGGCTTCGTTCCCACTGAGTGGTGCACAGCTACAGTTATCCTACTCCACAAGGGGAGATCCACCTTGGATCCCAGTAACTACTGCCCCATCAGTCTGACGAGCCTGATCTGTAAGACCATGGAGCATATTATCATGGAACTTATAAACAAAGACATTGGCAACCTTCAAACACTGAACCCCACCCAGTTTGGGTTCATGAAGGGCCGATCTTGTCTCCAGAACCTGATTGACTTCTTCGAATCAGTCTCCAGAGCTGTGAATGAGAGTAAGGCAGTCAAGACATCCTATCTGGACCTTGCCAAGGCCTTTGAAACCATCCCCCACTCTGGAATCATAGATAGACTTACTAAGCAGGGCATTAATCCCTATGTCACTCGATGGGTTGCCAACTGGCTTACTGACAGAACCCACACTGTAAAAGTAGCCAACTCCAAATCCAGCTCCAGACAAGTGGCAAGTGGAGTACCTCAGGGTTCAGCCCTGGGACCGCTCTTGTTTGGCATCTACTTCTCTGAAGTACAGGCCAGTACTAAGCGACTCTGGCTAACAAAGTTCGTAGATGACTGCAAACTGGGAGCCATTATTGAATCCCCAAATGATGTGGGTACTCTACAAAAGGGCCTTACAGAAACAGATGCTTGGTGCCAGAGCCATGGGCTCAAGCTCAATGCCAAGAAATGTATAGTTATCCCCTTTGGAAAAAACATGTACCCTTGAATTACCACATAGGTGACAGTACTCTAAACACTGAAAGTGTGATAAGAGACTTAGGGACACAGGTGGACAGTGGTCTCACCTTTGATAACCACATCACCACAACAGTCAGGAAATCCTTCTATGTGGTACACGTCATCAATAAGGGTTTTCATCCAGAAAAAAGGAGGTCATTGTCCCACTGTACTCATCCCTCATTAGACCCATTATAGAATACAGCACCCCATTTGGTATGTACCTCTCAAGACATCTGCAACAACTATAAAGGCCGCAGAAAAACCTCACTAAAAGAATCACAGGCCTAAAGCAGATGGCCTATGCTGACCACCTTAAAAAACTCCAGCCATACTCTGTCGCATATCGCCTACTCAGAGGCAATCTCTGCTTAACATACAATGCCATATCAAACCCAGAGTTGTTGGACATGCTACACTTAAAGAAATCCCAATCCCTCAGAGCCACACACTCCAGGGATCTAAATCTTGCCATCATAATAAACAAAACATGCTGGAGGCATAGGTTCCTGACCCAGAGACTCCCCAGACTCTGGAAAAGACTGCCCATACATGTTAAGCAGAGTGCCTCTTTGGCCTTCTTCAAAAGGAACCTTGACGATTGGATGGGAGAAAGGAAATTCACCTCAGGGAGTATGTCAGTCGCCCTGCTAGACAGGAGTCCAGGGAAGTAAATAGTGTGGGAAGAAATAGCCAGGGAATTGTTATGGCTAGGCTTGTATAGGTCCTACAGTTTTGGGAGAAAACAGTACCGAACTGTCCAGTGACTTCCTGTTGGTCCAGTGGCAGGGACAACCATAAAGAATATGAGGAGGTCCTGAGTTCAGTCCTCAAGCAATATCAGTGTTTTTCTTTCCTGTTCAATTGTTAATACAATATTAGGCTAAGTGTTTGTACAGCATTGGATGCTTGTGTGTTCAAAATAATCATCATAGAGATTTCCTGGTTCCAAAGAGAAGCAACTGCTCTTAGGCAAAAACCAGGTACCCCAGTGTTGGTCTAGAGGCAATGAATGCAGATTATCTTGAGTTCAATCTCCAGACAAGGGTCAATGTTTCCTTCCCTTTTCAGTTGTTAATGCAAATGCAAAGACACTACAAGTTTGTGAATCACGATAGAATTCCATCTACATAGTCCATTAGTTGTGGTATCAGGGCAAAGCCATATGTCACTAAATATAAATCTGATGTAGCTAGCAGATGATTAAAAGAGTCTCTGTGATTAGTACTTCACTGTAAGCTCAGAATAATTCTCAAAGTACTTACTTTATACTACAAGGTGCTGATTGTATTTTGCAGAAATATTCTGATTTGTTTCAAAGTCTGAGCTGTCTACAAGGAGAGTATTACAAAACTGAATGAATGGGTAAATAGTATGCTAACAGTTGTGAGACAGGGTAAACTGGGAACATGTATGAATCCCCAAGACTTAAGTAACTTAGAAAAGACATATCTCCACTGCAACCAACATGCAGAATATACCACAAAAGAAAAAGAAGACAATAAGTGTAATAGAAATGATAGTCAAGAGAATTACTATTACAACTGAAGTTATTTGTTCATAATGATGACCTTTAAATTTCAGTGATTTAAAATGATAATGTGCACTATAAAACTACTTTATTCAGGAAATTATCATGATGATTTAACTTTGTGTACATTCTGCAGTTCATACTTAAGCAATAACGATTTATGTCGGTGTGGTATATTCAAGATTTACCCATAGTTGGTGTGGTTAAGCCAACCGTGGGTAATTCTTCAATACAGCACACCAAGGAGTTAGTTATTGTTATTATACAATAATATTATTTAAGAAAAAAGTACTTATATTTCTTAAATAATGTCTTTGTATAACAGCACCGTGGCGTCCTTGTGCTTCTGGTACATATCCTGTTGCCTTTGGTGATGTACTATACATGCACATGGGACTTGCATTCCCACGCATACCCACTCTATCAGTGCTTTGCAAAGGAAGCAACGGAGAAAAGATGGTCTCTGTTGCTCCTTTTTTTTTCCTTTTTTTTTTTTTTATAAAAAAACATTTCGGACAGTTTAGTGGTAGGAGAGAGACAGAATGGAGGAAATAAAAGGAAAATCAGGTATGTGTCTTTAGTTTTGAATAACGTACCTGATTTTCCTAGTATTTCCTCATATATTCTCTGTCCTGTCTCTCTGGTATGTCCAAAGTCGGGATCTCTGATTTTATTTATTTATTTTTGTTGAAAAAAAATTAAAAGTTACAGTATATACCAATGGAAAACAGTTTGGGTGACCGGACCTTTTTCCATTGGTATATGCTCAGATTTACAATGGCGCATTGATTGAGCTGATCAATCAGCGTGCTCGTTTTCGGATATTAATGGACAGTCATTGTATAATTAAGACTACAACATACATTAAAAAAAAACTATTCCTTAGTAGTAAGGAAAAATAAAAACAGGTGAACAGAAGATTACGTAACTGTGGGAGTTCATTTTTTCTAGTTATCTATTGCAACCAGACAAATCCATTTAAAATGCATGGAAGCAGGTCTGTAATCCACCAGAACAGAAATTTGTTGCATCCCATTTTTCTGACAGATACCAACAAACTAATTATATTTCTATCACAGTATATGAAAAGGCTTTAAAAAGTTACCTGCCGAAAAAATATGCTACAATAGAACACATTCAACAAAGCATTTCTAAATGAAAGAGCATTTTCAAATGAAAGAAAAATCAGTACATCTAGCCAAAGCCATAAAGGATTAAAAGAGGATTATGATCAAACTGCTGATCATAACCAGTTTGTTATGCATTCAAGAAATGCATTTCAAGAAATTTACCTCTCAAGCTCTACCCCTTGTCAGTCAAGCTTCACTCTGAAGGTGAATGTCTTGAAATCTCCTTTTTAGACACACAACAGTCTTATGGTATGGCCAGCAACTCAATTGTGATGCTTTCTAGTACTTGGAGCTACTCTTGTAAACAATTTTAAATAAATAATTGTGGATCAGATACCAGATGTCATTTTATGACCTTCTGATTGCAGTATGGAATTTTTGAAGAAATTTTAATTACGCAATTGCAAATAACACCAACTATGATGCGAGAGCCTCAGCAAAACTAATACATGAAATATTCCCATTATGATGTCAAACTGAGTAAAGAATAGCATACAGTGAGGTTTGTACATAAGCACCTCACCATAGAAAGCTGCTTTATAGTAAAGAGCTTATATATGAACCCATTTTATTAGTAAGCTACATATCTAACGTATTAGTGCTGCAAAATACTAAAAATACTGATTGCAATAATGGACATTCTCAAAAAATGTACTGCAATCTGACATCATAGCTATCAGGTGTGTCTGTGAAACATCAGTTACAGAAAAATACTACAAAAACAGTACTCATAATAAATAAATGTTACGCTTACTCAAACATTAATGGCTTGTATTATATGCCTTCCAAAAATAGTGCTGCTTTACAAAGTAATACTATATGCTTATCATACTGAACACTGCTGCAGTAGCCTAAGCTGTATGAATTGAACACTGCTGCAGTAGCCTAAGCTGTATGAATTGAACACTGCTGCAGTAGCCTAAGCTGTATGAATTGAACACTGCTGCAGTAGCCTAAGCTGTATGAATTGAACACTGCTGCAGTAGCCTAAGCTGTATGAATTGAACACTGCTGCAGTAGCCTAAGCTGTATGAATTGAACACTGCTGCAGTAGCCTAAGCTGTATGAATTGAACACTGCTGCAGTAGCCTAAGCTGTATGAATTGAACACTGCTGCAGTAGCCTAAGCTGTATGAATTGAACACTGCTGCAGTAGCCTAAGCTGTATGAATTGAACACTGCTGCAGTAGCCTAAGCTGTATGAATTGAACACTGCTGCAGTAGCCTAAGCTGTATGAATTGAACACTGCTGCAGTAGCCTAAGCTGTATGAATTGAACACTGCTGCAGTAGCCTAAGCTGTATGAATTGAACACTGCTGCAGTAGCCTAAGCTGTATGAATTGAACACTGCTGCAGTAGCCTAAGCTGTATGAATTGAACACTGCTGCAGTAGCCTAAGCTGTATGAATTGAACACTGCTGCAGTAGCCTAAGCTGTATGAATTGAACACTGCTGCAGTAGCCTAAGCTGTATGAATTATATCCTGCCAAAGATATAAGAGCCAGCCAACTTCCAAAGCTTTAGGGCACCTTCCACACAACCAAACTGTCAGGCAGCTTGACCTGAGCTAACTAAAAGACCAGTTTGGGCACCAAGTCCTTCAACAAGTACACTCCTCTGAGGCTTTCAAGGATCGATGCTTGGTTTGGTGCTATTCCTATGCAGGGCAGATAAGTTCACTTTGGGGAAAAGTCTTCTAGTTTCTAAATATTGTTGGTGTTTAATTACTTTCCTCCTTGGAAATGTTAATTTTAAAACTAGGAGTTTTTTGTTTTAATGGACTGTCATGAGATTGTATCATACCTTTAAATGGAAGGGCTTTTTTCCTGTCAGTTTAAAGGGTGTATAAAGTAGCCTTAGCTACGTTGTTAACAGTCTGTTTATTATGTGACTGTGAATAAACTGGACAGCATAAAATCTACAAGTGCAGCATTAATTTTTATTTATTTATTTATTTTATTTTACATTTGTTGACCGGGATAGTCCGACTGGATGCATGTCTATTTTCAGCGGAGGCCCGGGGAGAAAAGCTCCAATGGTAAGCAGATACAGCATTACGTAATACCAGCATTACATATTACAAACAGATTATTTACAGAGATTACATAAGTAAGCAAGTTAAACAAGTTCCACAGGTTACAGTTAATCCTGAGCACAAGTCAGGATTAAATTAAATTACACAGTAAACTGGTTAACAGATTTTTACACATTCTAGAGAGAGTTAGCCAGGCTTGATACATTGACATAGCCAGTTAAGTGACAAATGTTGTTTGAGTCTAGTTTTAAATTGACCTAAGGTGGAAAGTAAGGTAATATCAGCTGGAAGAGAGTTCCAGGATCTACTTACAGAGTTTGCAAAGAGAGAATCACCGGCTGTGTTATTAATTTTGCTAGGCTGAATTAGTAGTTTGTTAGAAGATCAAAGTGGTCTAGGATTGTTATAGGGGGTGATAATATTTTTAAGTGCAGGAGTATTGTCCGGATTATAGAGGATTTTATAGGCCATAATCAGTTGGTTATACTGGATTAGGCTGGGTAGTTCAAGCCACCCAAGCTGATTTAGATTGATGCAATGATGTGTCCTAAAAGGTAGCCCAGTGGCAAACCTGGCAATGTGGTTGTAACAAATTGAGAGTTTGTTAAGGACAGTCTTGTTTAAATTCGAGAGTAGAAGGGATGCATACAGAAGGGTTGAATGAAGGTGAAAGCGAGCTATGGCAATTTTAGCTGGAGGGGTTACGAAGGCTTTTATTCTGTAAAGTGACCCTAGTTTTTTATTGACGGTTTTGATAGTTTGGTTAACATGTAGGTCAAATTTTAGATTATTGTCTATGATGACACCTAATAGTTTTGTAGATGGGTCAGGGGAGATTATTGTGCCATCATTTGATTTTATGGTAAAGGTGAAAGTGGTAGACCTACGTGTTGGTGAAAATAACAGCATTTTAGTTTTTTGGGATTTAGGATCAGACGATGTTCAGAAAGCCAGTTTTCTATTGTATTAAAGGTGGTCTGGGTAGCTGACCATAACTCTACTGGAGATGTGGCTGAACAAATCAGAGTAGAGTCATCAGCATATTGGATACAGCTGACTTTTGGGATGACAGTATAAAGGTCATTAATGAAGATGGAGAACAGCAAGGGCCCTAGTATAGAGCCTTGTGATACTCCAAGGGTGTTAGGTAGAAGGTTAGAGAGTTTGTTCTGCCAGAGGACAGCCTGCTGTCGACCATTCAGGTAGTACTGAAACCATTGGAGGGCTCCAGTATCTAGACAGAATGTTTGCAGGGTGTGGATTAAAAGTTGGTGATCAACCATATCGAATGCCTTGGAAAGATCCAAAAAGAGGGCTGAGGATATATAATTATTGTTGCAATTATGGTTTATGGTGTTAGTAAAGGCTAGGAGGGCTGAAGTAGTGCTGTGATGAGGACGGAAGCCATGCTGAGTGTCTGCCATAAGGCGATTTTGGATTAGGTGGTGCATGAGTTGTCTATGAATACATTTTTCCATAATCTTTGCAAGTGGAGAGACTATAGCTATTGGCCTATAATTGGAGAATTCAGTAGAGCTGCCTCCTTTGTGAAGTGGGATTACATAGGATATTTTCCAGATGGTGGGAATTTTAGCTTCTACTATGGTTTGATTGATTAGTATTGAGAGGTAAGCAATAGCATCATCTGATTTTTGTAGGTACTCGGCAGGGAGTTGATCAGCAGAAAGTGTAGTGGGTTTTAATTTTTTGATCAAGGTATGGATAAGTGAAGTGGCGACTGGTTGGAAGCTGAACACAAGTAGGTTTCTAGGGGTGCTACTTTCAGGACCACGGGAGCTAGGAGGTAGTTGGCTAGCTAGGGCTTGAATTGTCTCAGTAAAGAATTGGTTAAAACTATCAGAAACATCTTCAGGGGTTTTATCAATAGTAGTAGCAGGGATTGGGGTTGAAGTTTGTCCAGGATGTAGTAGATTATTTAAACCTGCCCAAAACTACTGAGGGTTATTTTGATTTACTGTCTGTAAATTACAGTAGTATTGTTTTTTGTCTTGTAAAATTGATTTTTTTGGTTTCGTTCCTAGATTGCCTGTATTTAATGTGATCTTGAGGGTCTTTAGAAGAACGCCATAAAGCCCATGCTTTGTTTCTAAGGGTAATTTTGAGTTTAGACTCTATAGAAAGCCATGGTGCAGTTTTTGCCTTGGTTCTCTTTGAACAAACAGGTGCATGCAAATCAAGGATCTCAAGGAATTTGTTGTTAAAGTATGCTACTGCTTCCTCTAAGGGAGGTGTTTTAGAATAGACCAATTGCATGAGTTGTTGGAATTTGGCAGGGTCAAAGTTTTTATTGTTTCTAACCTTTCTGAGTAAGGGTTGTTGGGAATTAATGGTTTTGTGCTTAATTACATATGTGAGAAGGTGATCGCTTAGGCCATTAAGGAGGGTACCAGAGGTGTACAGTTGGGGGTGACTGTTTATGAGTACCTAGTCAAGTATACTTTCTTTTTGATTGGGATTACCTATCCTGGTAGGGGTGGATATGATTTGTGTAAATGCATGCAGGTTAATATGAGTGGTTGGGGATTCTGATGAATAGGTGCCCCAGTCTATGTTAAAGTCTCCAAGTAGTAGGGTTTCTTGGGGGTAGTGACATGATAGCCAGTGCAGGATATCTTCAAATGTAGATATATTGTTACCTGGGGGGATGTACATACAGATGATATTAATGCATTTATTTTTATTAAGTTGCAATTTGGTGGCAAGAATCTCTGAGTTATTAATCTGAGGAGGTTGTATTACATCTATGGTGACATTCAACTCAGATTTATAGAGTACAGCTACCCCACCCCCTTCCTCGAAGCACGATCCAGCCTGTGTATGTTGTACCCAGGTGGTAACACTTCATTGTCTTTAGTGTTAGGTTTTAACCAGGTTTCAGATAAACAGAGAATCTCAGGAGTGGACATCCAGAAGTGCATGCAATTCATGTACCTTGTTATTAATGCTTCTAATATTGAGATGACAGACTAGGAGAGAGTTAGTTGGCCTATTAATTGTAGGTTTGTAGCTTAGATTACAAGTAGAGGGGGTATGTGTATCTGAAGTGAGTGGGCCAGGGTTGGGGTGAATATCACCACCAAGTATTAGGTTGAGTCTATACTTGGTGATGAACTTCAGGAATTTGTTTATTAGTTTGTGGTAGTGTTTGGATCTAGAGCTAATGTGCCTGGGGTTGAGATGTTGATAGACTGAACAAGATTTTGGATAGGATCTGGTACTGTAAGTATGGTTGAAGGTGGAAGGATTTACAGCTGGGGTGATAGTATGGCCTTTTGGGACCTGAAATCCCATGCAAAACTGGTTTTCATACAAGGTAAGGAGGTATGGTGTGAACAAGAGGGGTAGTAAAGAGGAGTATATCATTATCTGTGATTCAGCTAGTGAGTTAATATTTACTAAGAACACATTTTTAGCTTAGCTTTTTTTTCTTTTTTTTTTGCAGGCATGTGGGAAATGTTTTATTTTGGGTTGTAACAGTTTGCCTGGTACTTAGTTCAAATGGGTAAGGCTATGAGCTGTTAATGAGAGGATTCCTGTAGTACAGGGATTGATTCCCACAGCCTCTGTTTGTATACTGTATTACTCTAACCACTGCAGTGAATTAGTGCTTCACTATATACTATTTGACTATGAATCCTAGTACGGCTTTTGAAATTTAATAGAATGCCAAATGCTTTTTCAATAAATGTTAAGGTTCAAGGAAAAAGAAGTTTACGTTGCTCATACTCAGCCTGTCTTCAGAGTGAGAGTGTTTGTTTTATTTAGCAAACGGCTGATGGTGTTTTTGCCCCACAATTTAGAGTAAAAGTTTTAAATTAAATTCAAATCTCTGTCGTCATTTTAAAAGTAAAAAAGAAAATGTCATGCACACTTACAAGATTGAACCAAGTTTTATGGTATTTGAGAAGAGACAGCCAAGTAATGGGATACTGGTATGGCTGGGCACCATGGTACAATTCCTTGCCCAGGGCCCCATCTGACCATGACCCAGCTATGGCTTATACACAAGAGGTATCATGAGATGGTGAATCATGATTCAGAAAGGGGATCACTAAGGATCCACAGTCTAGGACTTACTGCTCTTCCCTGTCTTATGACAAAACTCCTGATTTCTAAAAGTTTTTCTGAAATGCTGTTTCATCTTTACAGCTCAGAATGCGACTTGGCATTACCCAGTGAGATGCTGGCTGTTCCAGGGGAGTTTCTACACTCAGTACATGGAAAACAGTTACATACAAATGTTCTATTTGTTACATACAGCTATATACAGGAAGTAAACAATCTTCTCTAATTCTTTATAGAAATTATTAAGTTGTTTAGTGGTATGTGTCAGTGAAATATTACCCTGCCAGGGCAATGTCACACTGAGCAAATAAAAAGAGGCTGATGAGCCGAGGCCCTAGAGAAGTTTGCTTTAAAGCTTTTTTTGTACACTTTTTGTAACCTTGGACAACAAGATTTCACTATGTGCAGGTTTTGCCTGTTTTAAGGAGATTTGTGGAACTGCATTTCTATAGAGATTGTTGGACTGTGATTTTTAATAAATTACATCAAGGTAATCACTGGCCTTTCTTCTTTTGTGGTGGTGAACTGTACAGTTTCCATTTAGTGGTGATAAAAGGGACACTACGTCATCATTTCTCTTGTGTGCATCTCCAGAATTCCTCATCATTCAGGGTTCAGTTTGGAATAGTTCCATGATTTGTACTTTATAATTCAGAGTTACTACTGGAACACGTTAAAACCCCTGCTGAGATCTAGTGTTGACATTGTGAATGCAGCCTATGCTCCAAAGTGTGTATGGCCACTACAATGAATAATATAGGGAAATGGCCAACTTCTGATTCAGTGAAATGTGTGTATTATGGCTGCAGATCTGTTAATGCATACGAAAAAGTAGTTGTTTAGTTGAATCTGACTCTTCATATCTTCAAGGACTTTAGTACACTATGCCTTTCATTCAAGAACTGCTTCTTTAATTTCTTGCAAATCATATTCATTACTTCAGTAATTATGTCCATGCACCTTAGCCTCTTCCACTTCCTTCTTCTTTCACTTTCCATCTCTTTGCATCTCTCTCAGCATCAGTGTCTTCTCTACAAATTTCTGGCATTCTGCCATTGCTTTATGTAGCCAAATTATATGACCAATAAACAAAGAAAGCACCATGAAGTAGTTCAAAATAAGTGCCACGTTAAAGTTGTATTCAATTACCAACCACTTTAATCAGAATTCACATAAAAAATACACCATTCATAATCGCTTAACTTAACACAACTAAAATCACTGCATTTTCGTCATTTCACCACAAAGACTTCATCAGATACAACTTTAATGTGGCACGTATTTTGGACTATTTCACGGTGCTTTCTTTGTTTACTGGATTTATTAGTTTCGTTGAAGCACTGTCTCTAAGCTGACTTTGCCAAATTATATGAGCTTTAGTTTCACTTTCAGGCCTTCCACTCAATAGTCTTGATTTATTTCCTTAAGTATTGATTGATTGATTTGATCTTCTTGTAGCCCATGGAAGCCTGAAAAAGTTTATTTTCCAGCAACATAGTTCAAAAGCAACAATTTTCCAGTGCATAGCCTTACTTTGAGGCCAACTTTCACAAATATATGTTAGCACTGGGAAAACCATAGCTTTGCCTATATTAACCTTTGTTGACAGTATAATGTCTTTTCAGTTTAAAATCTTATCCAGATTTGCCATAGCTACCTTACAAAAAGTAAGCATCTTTTAATTTTATTACTGCAATCACCATGTGCAGAGACATAGATGACATAACTTTAGTGTCCTTTATGTTGATCAACAAGCCAACTTTTGCACTTTCTAATTTCAGTTTGATTAACAGATTCTTCAGTTCCTTCTTGCATTCAGCTATTAAGAGTGGTATCTGCATAGCTAATATTGTTAATATTTCACCTAGCATTTTTGATTACAGCATCTGATTCACCTTATCCAGCATTTTGCACAATACATTCAGCACATAAATTAAATAAATAGGGTTACAATAAAAAAAATTGTCATAATCCTTTCCCAATATTGAACCAATCAGTTATTCCTTATTCAGTTCTAGCTGTTTCTTCTTGTTATGCATAGAGGTTTCTCAAAAGGCAAATAAGCTGACCTGGAATCCCCATTTCTCTAAGAAATTGCTACAGTTTTTTATGGTCCACATAGCAAAAGACTTTAGAATAGCCAATAAAGCAGAATCAAATAGTTTTCTGGAACACCTTTGCTTTCTTCATTATCTAGTGAATGTTGGCAGTTTGATGTCTGCTTCAGCTGACCCTTCTTAAACTGGACTGAATATCTGCCAGTTAACAGTCAATAAACTGGTGGAGTCTAGCTTGCATGAACTTGGTCATTATTTTGGGGACATTTGAAACAAGTGCAACGTTTCAATAGTTTGAACTCACTTTAGAATTGCCTTTATAGGACTGGAATATAACTTGACCTTTTTTAATCTAACAACCACTGCAATTTCCAACTTCCAAACAGCACTGTAACAGCATCATTGCTCAGAAGTTTACGCAGTTTATCCGGAACTGCATAACATCCTGTACCTTGTTATTAGAAAGATTATTTGGTCAGTTTAACTTCACTTTGCAGGATGTCCAGCTCTATATTAAAATACATACTACTGTATGTATTAGTGATGCTAGTTCCTTCTTATATACTTGCATATTCTTACTACCTTTTGTCAACATCTTTGGCTTTTGTTAGGTCTCCAGTATTTTCCTTTTATCATACCCATTTTTTACATGGAGGTATCTTTTATATCACCAGTGCTCTTGAATAAATTTCCTGTCTTTCCCATTCTATTGTTTTCTTCCTGTTCTTTGCACTTAGAGTCATAGGTTCATAGTTATATACTAGGCTAATGACTACCCGGGATTTATAAGCCTAGCCATGCAATTCAACCCAATTGTGTACCTAATGTTTATCATGGATGTTTATTAGGAGGGGGTATGTTCAGAAATTTCTAGGGGGCAGGTATGTTAGTTTGTGCATTACTATCTACCTCTGTCTATCAGGCACACAGGGGACAGACTTGAGGTGAATTTCTGATTTCCCATCCAGTGGTCAAAGTTACATTTAAAAAGGGTTGGGGATGGACTCTACTTCACATGGATGGGATGCTTATTTTGGAGCATGAGGATCCTCTGAGACACATATCTGGCTTGCCTATTTGTCTTATTTATGTCACAAGCAAAATTTAAATCCTTGAATTTAATGATTCTAATGCTGTTCATTTTGCAGATGTGCAAAAGTTCCATCAGAGTTGGATCTGAGGACGCCTTGCATGCCAGACATAGATTACCTGTCAGTAACCTGTAAAAGAAACAGAGCTTTAAGACAGGTCTGATAAGGGCCGAGTAAAGAGGCACCATGACTTCCTTGTACCTGGATGCCATGCCCCTACTTATAAGTCAGGTGATATAAATTGATAGCTAAATAAAGATTTCTCATTTAAATATTCTTCCTTATCTTTCCCTGCTATTCTCTGAAACTCTACATTCTTTTGTAGATATGTTTTCCTATCTCCTTTGCCTTTTGCTCATGTCTTTCATTGGCTACTTCTAAAGTCTCCACACCCAATCATTCAGTGTCTTCTTGATTAACTTTCTGTATGGAATATTATTGATACCACCTTCTGGACAATATACCAAACATCTGTTTATTGAATTTTAGGTGATCTATTCACCAGGTCTAATCCCTTAAATCTGTACTTCGCCTCAGCTACTGTACATACTCACTTTGAATATTCTTTTTTTATCAAATTTCATTTTATTAAACATTTGTTTACAAAATATGCAGAATAAGATAACAAGACATATACATGTGGTACAGTTGACGTTACAGAGTGCATACCATAAGCATGTAATAATAGTCATTGCCCACTTTACTCATTAACATTCAAATTAAGTAGAATTACCATTTGTGTTACTACGAGGATATGGCTATATTATAAGTTAGTCCACGAGCTTTTATCATATAGCAGTTCTCTTTTACATTATTTTACAACTGCAAGCAATATTAGAGGTATAACATCAATCTACTCTACTAAACTTTATATACATATATACAAATGTCACCTTAATTATTGTGGTTACTAATCTCAACAAAGTGATGTGCTTACTATCCTTATATAATTAGGATTTAACATACTGTTTATGACAGAATATCAGTTAATGCTTTGCAGTACCTTTGATAGTAGGTTTGATTCTCCTGACTTTTTGTATAAAGCTTCTTGGCTAATGTGATTTTTCACCATGCTTTTGTATTCTGACCAGGTTAGTCTTGATCTGAAATTAATCCTAAGAAGTCAATCATTTATCCAATTAACCCACTGGGACATAAGGAATTTTACTTTCCAGAGACTAATGTTAAAGTACAATATACCTTGAAGTATTTAGGTATAAATTTTAGCCATACACCAGCAGATATGTTCAATAATAATATTGGTAAAATGTGATCAAATATAGTTGGTAACATTAGTAAGTGGGATAAGTTTAAACTATCTACCTTGTCAAAAGCTTCAGTTATAAAAATTAACATATCGCCTAAGATTTTATACCATCTGAATGTCATTTTCATGAAAATTCCAGTTACCTTCTTCAACAAGATAAAAGTTTGACTAGCAAAGTTCATATGGTACCCAAAAAGTACAAGAATTAGCTATAATAAGCTAATACCCACAAAAGAAAAATGAGGCCTAGGCCTTCCTGATTTTCAATTGTACTATGAAATTATTAATGCAAGTCACATCATGCAGATCGCTTTGAATATTCTTGAGCTTATATTTCTCTAGACTAGATGTATTTCTTGTCTTCTTTTATTCTACACTTTGCAATAAGAAACTGATGGTCTGAATCACAATCAGCTCCAGGTCTTATATTTGCTGGCCAAAAAAACTCTTCCATTTTTTACTGCAAAGCATATAGCCAAAATGATTTTGGTGTTGACCATCTGGTGATAACCATGTGAAAAGGCATATCTTCAGCTGTTGAAAGGCAGTGTTTGCTATGAATTACATTAGGCTATCTCCTGCTTCGTTTTTTACTCCAAGACCAACCCTGCCTACTACTTCTGCTGTACTTTGACTACCAACCTTAGCATTCCAAACACCTAGTATGAATATAGCATCTGTTTGCTTTTATTTTCAAACACAAATGGCATATCTTGTGTACCAAAGCTGTCTGTTGAAAGTGCTTTGCATGTCACTTACTCGCTTGCAGAAGCAGGAGTCAGAGACTGCTGTGAACCTATGAAATCACAACTGAAGATCCAGTTATGAATGCAATGGTATGTATGTATGGGCTCCAGTGATATTAGTAGAGCTGAAAATGGTTTTGCAAGATGGTAGCCTCTGCACTTTGTGAAGTAAATCAGGGTAAGAAGCCCTAGTGCGATACGAATGTGCACTACTACACAGGAATACATATTTAGCACAACACAGTTCAAAAATGTTCTGAATTGCATTTCCATTCCTGCATACTAGCCCAGCCTTAGCGACCCACTCAGTTAACTACTGCTTCCTTGTATGCTGCATTGTGAAACTGTATGTCCATATATTAACTGCAGGGTACAGACTGCTGAAATTCTCAAGTATCTGCTGTACCATTGTACACCATGATGCAAAGTGTTGCTCTGAAGACCTAGAATGGACTAATGGTATCTGCTTAACACCCAATGTGCTGTTTTCATGTATGATCGCAGTACTGCTCTGCTGTATACCCCCAGCATAATGCATAATGCATAACATCTCTGAGTACCATGTGTTTTTACAGATAGAACACATAGTGCTGCCCTGTTGTGCATCCTGCTACTGGCATATTCTTTTTTACTATTGTCCAGTATACAGTGCTGCCATGATCATAATGCATGTATGCACCAGAGCTGTCTCCTGTCTAGTGCACATTAAATATCTGAGGTACACAATGCCATTTTGTGCCATACTGTTGCATTAGAGCTATCTCATGTCTTGTGTACCATGCATATTTCAGGTGCATAGTGCTAAATATACACACACACACACACACACACACACACACACACACACACACACACACACACACACATATATATATATATATAATTAGTGGGGAGTACAGGGCGTGCAGGAGGGGGCTTGTATCCATTAATCCATACACTGTGATAAAAACAGTTATGGTCAGCTAACACACCTGTAATACATTTTATCCTGATGCTTTCATTATACCCTCTCCATAAAATGTCTTTATTTCATTGGTTATTATTACTCTTTAGATATAGTCAAGCATGAACGTAACTCTGTTACATGTACTTCATAGTCTTATCCTTGTATAGCCACCATCTCAACACTGGTTTACCCAGTACTTCACCACATACCTCTCTGTTAGCTAAGTGTTTGGGTAGGATGCATACACTGATTTCAGACACAAGTTATTCGATTTCTCTCAAGTTATGTTTAAGTATCCAACTATATTCCACTAGATTGTATTCACTTTATATTCTACAGTTTGTTCATGCTTTGTATATTCTCCTGTATGATGCAGGTCAACAGTTCTATGTAATAAATCCTCTTTTAGTCAGTGAATCCAGAAAAGAGAATGAATAATGTACTTATGAGTATTATTTTACAAATATGACCATTTCTGTGGGTAAGCTTTTCTTATACTAAGGGAATATATAATGGGAGAATCTGTGCCACTCATTTTAGCTATGTGCCAGGAGCAACTCCCTTTTACTTCTCACACTTTCTGAATTACATCCATGACAAACAGATCTTCAATGAACTGTAAAGGGTCAAATTCAGAAAGGTTATCATTAAGTGTATACATGGTGCAAACCTCTCAGTAATCATTTCCAATTCAGAGACAGCCATACTAGAGTGGGCTGTCTCATCGCCTACCATAAATGATAATGAGGCATTCCAGGTTAATTAGCCAGTAAATCAATAAACTGCATAAGGTACATCATCCACCTGTGTTAATGAACACTGCCAAAAGCTCACCTCCACCCATCATGTCATAGGTAAGTGCTAGAGGGTTTTAGTGGACAGGTAGTGTTGGGGGTGCATGTGTCATTATGTCAGCCTGAGAGATCATACCAAGATTGTTACTTAGGGGATAGGTGTGTGTGTGTGTGTGTGTGTGTGTGTGTGTGTGTGTGTGTGTGTGTGTGTGTGTGTGTGTGTGTGTGTGTGTGTGTGTGTGTGTGTGTGTGTGTGTGTGTGTGTGTGTGTGTGTGTGCCTGCAGGTGTAGGGGTGGGAAGCAATGTAATACCTTCATACCTGTAGACTAACAAGCAAATTCTACATCATTGGTGGAGGACACAACACACCAGGGATAGCCTTTTATAGAGTGCCTTAAAGCAACTTACAAAAATAAATTAACAATGTTTTGCAGTACAAAATATGTGGGATTGGGGCACACTACTCACCAAGCATAGTGTCTAGTTCTGTTTACTTACAGAACACCGTTTACACCTGTTATGCTTCTGATTTCCTGTACTAATGGCTCTAGGAAGAAATTTAAAAATAGTGAGATGATGGATAGTCATTCCAAGTTCTGTCTGAGATTTTTATAAGACCTACATATTTTTGATTCTGCAGGTGACTTGGGCACCTCTATATAGTGTCTAATAATTATTATTATAATTATTATTAATAAAAGTGACTGAAAAGGGCATAGTTCTAAAACTCTGCTACAAAAATATCACTACTCTGCCAGGAACTTAAGATATATGTGTACTTAGGATAACATGAAGGAGATACAAAAGCTCTAAAGCTCTTTGCACATTCTGAATCCTCCCAGAAGAATCAAAATCCATCACAATTTATCTTTGGCTTGTCCATTTGGTGTTAAAGCCAGCATTAACTGGTCATAGCAATGTTTTTCTAACTTGATGGTTAGACCTGCTTATAATTTGGCATATACATTCATAGATTAATAGGAGATTACTAGGCTAATGGCTTAAGAGTGCTTAAAAGCCTAGCCAATATAACCCGATTTTACCTAATAAATGTCCCCTACGGGCAAGAAGATGGCATGGATTTGTGCCTGTGCATTGAGTACCCTACAGATTGCCCCTGTCTTTAACTACCTAAATCACAGAGATTTGTCAACAAAATTCCACTGAAATACCAGGTGTATGTCTTACAACTGCTTTCACGACTATAGAGATTATTACTTTTTTATGATCCAGATGTAACACCAGTAGAAGTAAAAATATGTACCTTTTCATTACTATCTAAACTAGTGCAATTATTTCATCTCCACATGTGCTTTTCTCCCTGTAGATAAAGCAGCTCCTGCAAGTACGGCAACTGCATGGCTCCAAAAAGACCTTATAGCAGTAGAAAACACAAGAGCCAGCAGACTGCAGCATAAACAATATGACTGCACTGAAGAAGGCTTTGTAATTTTTATAGCCAAAACCGGTCTGTTTTATCTCTTTTTTATTATGCTTTTGAGCTAATAAATAGTTTATGCTACAGTCTGCTGGCTCTCATGTTTTCTACTTTTCTTCCTGTATCACTTTTACTTAGCCAGCTAAAAAAAATATCTGCAAAGGCAAACAAGATCTTAGCTGTCTTTACTTTTCCACATCAGACTTTATATTAACTCACATCAGACATTTTTTATATTCCAAGACACTAATACTGGTAGAAGAATCTTATTTCTACTAAAAGTGTTTTTGAAAATGCTATTGGATGTCTAGAAGGCCAGTAAAATCCTTCCCTTCTTTTTGCCATATGTCACATTAAATAGGAAATTAAACCCTCATACTTAGTTACTCTTTAGCTTCATTCTTTCCCTGGCTGTATGCCTCAGAAAAGTTTGGCATCAAATTCTGGATTTTCTCATTTGCAATTCAGATGTCAACCACCTAGCATTTATACAAAACTCCCAATATATATATATATATATATATATATATATATATATATATATATATACACACACACACACACACACACACACACACACACACACACACACACACACACACACACACACACATATACACATCTATATATATATATATATATATATATATATATATACATATATGTACATGCACACACACAGACACACACACATATATATATATATATATATATATATATATATATATATAGAGAGAGAGAGAGAGAGAGATGTCCATTTTTATTGAAGGATTTAAGGAGTTCCAGGTACTTAGTTTACTATGCACTCATTCTCCAGTGCACAGTTAGTCAGGTGGTGGAAATATAAAACAGAAGAAGATGTAATTGTGGGTTTGTAATGTTAATGCTAAAGCTTTATGATATACCAAAAGCTTTGGTATAACGGAGAAGGACTGTATGTCCATGCATTTGCAGGTTAGGGTTAGAGAAAGGGCTATGTAAGGGGACATATTTAGAGTCATGCATATGTGATTTTGTATGCAGTGTATGTCCCAGCTGTTATGTGTGATGGTGGTGTTATTGGAAGGGTTGTTCTATGGTAAGGTAAGGTATAAGGTTAGGGTTAAGATTAGAGGCAATGTTTGAGTTAGGCGTAGCCTGCATTAGTTACGTGGTGCAGTGGGGTAAAGCAGCTCTATTGCTCTATGAATAATGTTGACTTAATTCTGTATATAAGAAATCATAGCCCTCAGTAAATTGATAGGACTCTGTCGTTATCAAATGCTTACCATTGTCTGTAACCAGTTTGAAGAATATTCTATATCTGACAAACACAGTCTTAAATCTTGCAGTGATTTATTGGCTATTTGTGGTTGGTACATGCAGTATCCCTACGTCTTAACAGTAATAGCCCCCTACAAATATGTAGCTCTTTACTGCAAACTCATACAAGTCAGAAGTTATTTTCGAACAAGGTTCCATGTGCTGAAGGATTTAGCGTTAATAGCTCTCTTCTCAAGGATGGCTTGTGCATCATACAAAATTGGTATTTTGATACATGCTTTGCAATGTTCATGTTGACGATGGCCACCATGCAGACATGTTGCCTCTTTCAGGCACTTTATTAAACCATGACATCCTTCACATAGTTGCTTTAGCAGTTTGGCTCCCAGTGAAGAGGGTATAGCAATTTTGTCTTGGTAGAGTAGCAAACCAAAATGATTAGACAATTCTGCTCTCATGCTGTAGTACTTGTTCATCAAATGCAAACATCCAAACCCTAGTCTTCAACATTTCTCCTTCTGCTCAATCAACATGCACTGCATTCTTAACAAAACTACTGAATTTCACTCTTGGATAGCTCAATACTCCCCTAACATAATCTCTGCCTTTGAAACTTGGCTAAAACCTTGTAACACTGACAAATAATTTCTTCCCCCTGGCTACAACATCTTACTCCTCAATAGATCACATAAAAAGGAGGAGGTGTAGCCATAATGTACTCTGATCATCTAACTTTACCCCCCTAGTTATCCCACCACCTTCTTTTCACCCAACTGAACTCATTATAGCTAATTGTAAACATAACAACCATAAATCCCTAACAATTGCTGCTATCTATATACACCCTGGAGATAACATTCCCTTACTAGAACAGATTTGCCACTGGTCTGCCAACTCTATCCCTAAAGAAACTATCATACTAGGTGATGTTAATATCAATTGGCTTGTCCTCACCACCAATTCCTCTAATTAACATCATACACCTTTATGGCTATATCCAACTTATCTCCTCTCCTACTTTTCTTCACAAACTTACAAATACTAGCTCTGTCCTTGACTGGATTTGTGTCTCTCATCCTAACCGCTACCACCATCCTGAATCCCTCCCAGACTCAATTAGTGATCATTCTCCTATCTGTGTCCACAGCTTTTCTCCCCACCTCCATTGTCCTCATAAATTTAAGGAATGTCATAAACTAACCAACTTCAACCCTCAGACTTTCAACAACTACCTATCTTCCACTGACTGGTCCTTCCTCTATCACCTCTCTTGATGATGCATTTGTTCAGTTCAACTCAATCTTCCTAAAAATTCTAAACTCCTTAGCTTCACCCAGGATGGTTAGAATCAAGTCACATTCTTCCCCCTGGCTCACCAAACCAACTTTATCACTCATTCACAACCGTGACAATATATGGAAACTCTGGATAAAACCTAAATCACACATTTAGCTCGAAAAATACAGGGAGTGCCGTAACTTGGCAAATAAATGCATAAACATTGATAAAAAGAACTCCTACCACACACCCTCGACTACACAACCTAATAATCCAAAAAATTCTGGAACACCATCAACCAAATTCTTCACCCTGCAAACTCCTCTACACCAAACCCTCACCCAAAAATACACCCCAGGAAAATGCCTCCATCTTAAATACCTACTTTATTGATGCCATCAGTAAATTTTTATCTAAATCTAACCCAAACAATCCCTCACTCACAGCCACCCCCCAACTTAAAATCTGTCCCCTCTCACTAAAACCCATTCCTACAAGCTACATTAAAAACTGTATTCTTAAACTTAAACCATGTTCCCCCTCTACTTACAACTTGCCAATTCTCTTCCTAAAGGCTGCTGCTGCCAACTGCATAGCATACCCAGTCTCTATTTTCATTAACTGCTAAATCTGCGAATCCACCGTTCCTACTCTCTGGAAGAAATTCTACACCAATAACTATCCATAAAGGTGGAAAGTCCATAGAACTTTCTAACCATTGTCTGACTGTTATACTCTCTCCCCTCTCCAAAATTCTTGAACACTGTGTGCACAAGCAATTTATGTCTTATCTCATTCAACATAAACTGATCACCCCTACACAGCACACCTTCCACCCTCACCATTAAACCACCGCTGCTCTCCTTTCCTTTACTAACTCCATATATCTGACCAGAGACAACAATATACTGGTCTCCTGCCTCTTCTTAGATTTCTCAAAAGCCTTTGACACTGTCTGTCTCTCCATTCTTCTCTCCAGACTATCATAACTTAATCTCTCCCATACTACTATCTCTTGCTTTTCTAGCTACCTCACTAACAGACAGAAAGCTATCAAATGACTCTCTGGTCTTTCTCCCTTCCTCTCTATAAAAATGGGAGCCCCATAAGGCTCAATCCTTGGCCTCATTCTTTTTAACATTTTTACTAATCAACTTCACACCTCCTGTTTTCAGTCATCCCTCATACAGTACGCTGACAACTCCACAATCATCACCATTGCTGACAACCCCTCTGACCTGCTCACTTTAACTCAGTCCTCCTTCAACCACACTGAAACTTGGCTTACTAACAACCAGCTTATTCTAAACCCTAAGAAGACTAAACTCCTCCTTTTCCTAGCTAAATCATTCAACTATCTTAAATCCTCTTTTAGTATCTCCTCCTTAACAACACTTTTATCTCATCTGAAACCGATACTAAGCTTCTTGGAGTAATTGTTGATGACCAACTTAAATTTGATCTCCATGTGCACCACTGTATAAAGAAAACCCACCAAAAACTTGGCCTACTATATAGGAACAAAAAGTTCCTTACCCTTAACTCTAGAATCTCTCTTTCCCAGGCTTACCTTCTTCCTAACATTTTCTACTCTTCTCAAATCCTTACCAATATTCAGTCCTCTTTTGTATCAAAACTAGAAACCACTTACAGCAAAGTTGCCAGATCTGGAGCCATTCTGCCTCCAAAATCTCACCATTGTCTCACTCTCAGTACTCTCAGTTGTTAGAGTTTCCTAACCAACTCATATACTCAGCTTCTTATTATCCACACAGTCTTAAACAAACCCACCTGCTGCCCCTAGCATCTCCTCTCTTGTCTCCCCCTACAAGCCATTCATTCCCTCAGAAGCTCAGAACAATTTCTCTTACAAATTCATAAACCTAAAAAATCTTTAGGACAAAACCTCTACAGCTACCTTCCTGCTTTAACATGGAATACACTTCCTATAGTCCTCAGAAATGTTACTCATTCTCACGACTTCAAGACAGCTTCTTAAAAAATTACCTAAACTGTGCCTGGTTATGTCACTGCAATCATCCTACTTGATAGCCTTCTCTTTCCTACTTCGCATATAACTACTTTTCCCCTGTTCCCCCTAATCTCGTGCTCCCTGTTAGCTGATAACACCTCCTTTTCTTTCTTCCTTCCCCCACTCTTTTTCCCCTCTTAATGAAGCTCACCTGTTTTACTACTATTGTAGACATATTTAAATTTCTGCATTTCTTCTCTGTTCTTACCCACTTCCTCCTCACACACCTCCTATTTGATTTGTTTCAGTTGTCATATTTTCCCTAATTTTCAGCTTTGTTCATCTATTTAACCTTTCTATAACTTCTCTTGTTTTTGGAGTTTTCTTATATAGCCCTTCCTGAGAATCAATTACTTGTTCATTATTTTCTTTTTTCTAGGTTAATCTGTTTTGTATGCATTACTTGCTTATTTTGTTCTGTGAATTTTCATTGTATACTTTGTACTGTGGAGCTTTTCTCCCCAGGCTTCCCCTGAAAAATGGCTGAAGCTCAGTTGGACTATCCCCATCAACAAACGTCAAATAAATAAATAAATAAATGCTTTGCTGTTTTCAGTAGTTAGATCATAGACCCCTTACTTATATGATTGTCTTGTTTGTAGTACATTTGATAGGCACTATAAGGCAATGTATACATATAAATATGTTTTGCATTTGCAGAGTTTGTGCATCACTTTACAGTATTTGTGCCCTTTTGAAGTACTACATTCTATTTCCTTGTTTGGTGCACAGCTGTTTTTATGTAAGTATATGCAGTGGGTGTATTGGACACTCTAAATTGGCCCTAGGTGTGAGTGTGTGGTGTGTGTGAAAAAAGACTCGCTGCTCATGTTAATTGTCCAACAGAGGTTGGTTAATCAGTTCAATGGTGAGAAACTGTGATTCAGAGACAGGCATAGCCACAATGAGAAAGACCCCATTATCATCGTATCACTCTGTCTCTAAATCAAGAACTGCTCTGTTACAGCTGAATGCACTAGTGTCCTCCCTAGTGACCAGGCACCACATTAGCAAAGGCACATCCCTACCTACACACACACATTCAGACACCCAAATTCGAACTCAGTCATGGAAACACTCACCCATATACTTGCACATGCACCCCAACACATACCCAGACTTCAAATCCCATCTAGCATATTGTATCTACACAAACAGACACACACACACACACACACACACACACACACACACACACACACACACACACACACACAAATATCCAGTCTCTGCATTCCCTACCTACTAACCTACCATACACACATACACACACACACACACACACACACACACACACACACACACACACACAAAAACATGCAGACTTACAGTTCTCTACCTAACCTCTGTAGTGTGACCATCCAGTCTGACATAGCAGTCATAACCACATGCACATTCATACTCCCCTACAGACATGCATAAACAGGTCAGTACGTATACACATTTTGACACAACCCCCCCCCCCAGCGCTTAATGAATCCCAGGGAAGGTCTGCATTTTCTTCTACTTTTTATTATTTTACTTTTTTCATTGAAATAAGAAAGAATTTAATTTCTGCGGGATTGATTTATATGGGCAGTATAATTTTTTTTATATATTGTAGTGTGGGAAATGCAGCAGGTGTTTCAGTTATTTTTTAAATTTACTTTTCTTCATTAAACAAATGCATCTTTGGTTTTAGGATATTGTTTTATGTAGGCTGTGATGATTTGTGAAATATCAGTATTAATTCCTGGGATTCTGAAACATTTGCCACAATGTGGTAGGTAATGGTGCTTGATGAGAGGCCATGCATTGTGTGTGTAATTCAAAGATGCACTTAGAGCAAGCTGTGGAGAATGATCAGTATAGCTGCAGTACTAATAACCTGAGTAAAATCATGGTGTACATGCATGGCAGTCACAGAAATATGCTGACATATATGCAACAGGCTATTATTGCCACATTGAACCATGGTGGTGTTCATTGCTACCCGCAGAGGTGCTCTGTAATCAAGCCGAGCTTAATATTTCATGTCCTTTATAACACAGACATTGTAAACTGGTATTAAGTGGACAGGGACACTTTACAGGAGCTGGCATATTATTTATTTGCAGCCTTATCTGCAGACCCATGAGAGTCATGGAGTATCTATCCTAGTGGCTACAAAGGTATGTGTGGCTTTACATCTATTAGTTACATGTGTGACCTTTATCAACAGTTTGTGAGGGGTGACTTCTCCCAGGGTATCGTATTGGTGATAGCAAATATGCCCTGAACCCATGTTTGCTAACACCCATCTGAAATCCATAGATTGTGACAGGCCTTGGATACACCTATGCCTCTTCACAAACCTGAGTCATTCCGGAACATGTGTTTGGGATGCTGAAGGAATATTTTCACTTCTGTGATGTACCTAGTATTGCCCTGCAGTATGACCTGACATGTGGTAAAATATTCCCAGTATATGTAATGTTACATGACATGATAAGTAGGATGCAGCTGGGATAGTGATAAACATTTCCAGGCACACTAAGCAGTAGAGGGTGAGCCAGATGATGAGCTGGTAGATGACCAAGAAGCAGGTAATGAACATGCTAGATGGAGGTGAGTGCAGTAGGCTGTGGCACTGGCAATGAAGCAGAAGCTGGCACATAGCATTGATCCATAGTAAAGCATGTGCGCTACAGTAAAAGTGATGCATGCAAACCTCCAGCGGTACTATGCTTAACCATGCATAGGCTGGCCACACTGTATATCAGACATAGACAACCCAAGTAACAAAGTACAATGGGCAGGGCACAGTCACCATAATTTGCTCAGGTAAGGGAAGGAGCACAAGTGTGCAATGTCTTCCACAGGGAAATGTGTGGATGGTGTACAAAATGCAAACTGTAAGTGTACTGTGTGTGTGTGTTGGGGGAGGGTATGGAGCAGATTACTGAAGAATGCTTTGGTAGGGGGCATTGTCATCTAGTTGTCTGTGAGTGTGAGGCATTGAGGGCTGCAGTTCTGTGTGTATGTGGATTGCTGAAAAATAGCCATGGCAGTAGTTGCTTTACTACAGCTCAATCTAATGAACAGATTCAGGACATGCATGGAAGTTGCGTGGACATTCTTTGTGCACCCATGACCATGGGAGCTGCCACTACCAGGAATTTTACCGGTATTACCATGGTCTTGACCAGACATATGTGTGTTGCATGACCAGGAGAAAAGTCTGGTTCCAGACAAGCCACAACCTCAGGATGCCATCTCCTTCCCATAAGCACCGCCATGCCTAACATCACCGTGGAAATGCTGGCAGTGTGTAATCATTACTTTGGTCATTCACATCCATAAGGTCTATCATCCGCGGAGGCAGAAGTGAACTGGCTGAATAGACCATGCCTGCCACACAGCTTGTGAGAAGGAAAACATTTGCCTTATGCTAGCATGTAATCAATTCTTTCAAAAATGTCACAGGACATGGACTACTGCAGGTCATCTCATACACCCTGCAGTATCAGTATCATCTTTGCACTGGCAGATGTGGTGCTAGCCTGTGCTTCCATGATGGTCATGCACATACATTGGGTTGCACCCACTTGAAAAAGATAGTGCGAGGGGGAGGGTGGTACCAATTTCATCTACATGTTCCACTTCACACACCCTTGTGGTCACTTATCCCAACTCTATAGGACTTGTGAAAGGCAGTGAGGTCTGGCCACAAAGGTGGCTTACTGCCCTGACATTAAGTGTCTGCACCAACCTGTCATCCCTATATGGTTTCCATCTCTTGTGTGGTGTCCACAGGCACAGAGTGTGTCCATGGTCTGGGCAGGGAATCTTGTATGCACACTCCCTGTGTCCAGCTCTGACACTGCAATGTCTGACCATGCCAGTTGTTCACAGCCATTATTATTATAGTCAGATCTCCCTCCCAGCATCAGATGGAGGAAGTTTCTTGGTAGTAGAGATGGCTAGAGAATCAACACCAAAGTAAAACTCCCGGTACAAGTACAACCCATCATCCATACTTTTCTTCCACTGCAGTCTTAATACGATGGTGATACTAGAAATAATGAGTAATTTACATTACCTTGTGCAGGCACCCTTGGGGGTTGGACCTCTGATATACCTAAAGGATAGAAAGCATACAATGACATTGTCATGTTCACTAATAAAGAAAACAATTAAAATATCTCATGATTTAATAGAGCAGGAGCAATACATACATGGTACATCTCCAATGAATACACTTGTGGCATGCTACTCTCATATCTGAGGTGCAACACTCCACCATGAGATTGTGATGAGTCTGTTTCCCCATACATAGACACTAGAAACTCCTCTGTCTACATCAATGATGGCTCATCTGGCAGCCCATCTCCCTTTACCTTACCCTCCTGTGCAATGCAGAAAGCATGTTTTTCTGCATCATAGGTAATGCCAGTTGCCCGACAACTGATATGCATGTAGCTGCAGTCCTATTCACCAAAAACATGATGGCTACTGCGAGATCCTGCCAAACATGGCCACAGAATGGCCTGCCAGCAGTCTCCTGCCTGAACAACCATCATCCACTGAGAGAGAAGGCCTGTAGTGACAAGTCATCCTCCACATTGAAGAACTTGTTCTTCCTAGCCTTCCCATTGCCAGCTATATTGCTGAATGGATAAAGAATACCATGTGAGTATGCTAGTATGAACTGCTACTCCAGCTAGTACAGCTACAGTGTATCACCCTTCCTGTACACTCAGTTGGGAAAGTTAATAGTACACAACTTCCCCCACTAAACGACACAGAAATGCAACCACAAACAAGTCTCCCCCTCAGCATGCACACAAGCCTAAGCATACCTCTCAAATGTACAGATTTTCACAAAATGTCCAGATTTTTGTCTCACATATTTGGTCCGTTCCTTATAAAATCTCAGGTTTTATGGACAATCTTGGATGACTGAAGGCATTAAATAATGAGCAAATGATGACATATATTTGAGTATCACTTCATATCCTTCAAAAATGCTTGCTAAAACAAATCCTGTTACGCTAGCAGCTTTCTAAGTTTATAAGAACAATATTTAAAACTTGTCCCTATTTTGGGGGCTTTTGTCCACCCATAATTTTAGGCTTTGTCCAGATTTCTTGCATTAAGAGGTTGAGAGGTATGAGCTTAAGCCATATAGTTAAGCAAAATGGCAGTTAACCTCACCCCTAACACACACACACACACACACACACACACACACACACACACACACACACACACACACACAAAATACCGTGGAGTAAACATTCTGAAACATGCAATCTTCTGTATGTATACCACAGGGTTATACAGACTATGGTCAGAATCCACAGACACATCGCCACCCACAAGCATACTAGGATATACTTTGAAGATGTACTGGTATAACATGAGTATAACACTGCCAAGTTCATCCTGTGCACACCTGTGTGTATCTCAAGGGAATAGTACACACAGGTTTATGTGTATGTCCCATCATATCATAATGCAGTGCTGATCTGGCACCTTTAAAAGCTGCATTTCACAATTGCTTTAGGGTGTGCCTCCCGCTAACCTTCTCAACATTCTTTATAGCTTCTCTTTGCTTCACTGAGTACTTTACTCCTGTTAAAACGTTTAACAGGCACTGCACAGTTCCCCATGTCATGTATTTCTACAACAAAGCATTAGTTCACATCTACAGACAAGTAAGTATAGGGAAATTTTTCACATACCTGTAGCGACTATTAGTTCTGTTTTCCTCAGGATTAATTGGCTTTAACAGATGGAGTTCATTTCCCCAGTACAGTTCTATATCTTCTGTAGTGTAATGAACCTTTCCGTAGCCACCAGCATTTATATCATGCTGATTCAGGCCTCTGAGTATGATGATTATGCAAATGAGGGCTTAACTCATGAAATTCTCTGCAATGGTTATTCTTTTTGTCATGCCTACAGACAGAGTCTCATGGACAAGTCTACACAGCATTATGCACATGTCTGAGAACTTCTGAAGTGCACTTTACTTGCATGGGCAAACTAATATCAGCAGTAAGTTCTTTGCACTTCCCTAGCTAAGCTTGCAAGGTATGGGATTGCTAAAGAGAACTGCCTTTGTCATAGCTGAAGTACTGTAAAGCTGAACTGTATCTGCCATGTTTCACACCTTCTGTATTCTTTCTGCACATGTTCAAAATAGTATCTTCTATTTCATGCCCTGCCACTAGCCACACTACTGAGTTGCTGCTTGGTGCATGCATTTCACTCAGTGGGAATTGGGTGTGACCCCTAGATGCCAGACATTATTCTCCAGTATAGGACTCAGTGAAAGACCATGGCTCCATTTGGCACTGGTGCTTGCAGCGTGCCCTGGTTGTGCTCATAGAAAAGCAAGATCCTTTTTCACCTGCGGTATAGAGACCACCAGGACCATTTACTGGAGGAATCATTGAAGGTTCCCAGTATATGGTGGATGCTTGGCACCATCTACTAATACCACTGGCATCCCCAAAATGGTGAATATTGCAGGCACCACCACAGAAAACTACAGATGTGCCATTCAAACATTATTCACTAATAGGAAGAAGTGGTCAGAGGCAAAGTTCCTTAGATGTACTGTAAGTATTTCTATTTTAATATCATCCTGCCAGTATGTACTGTTCTGTATGTATGTATTTTTATTTTTGTTCCATAGCCCAGGAGGCCATAATGGAGAATGTCTAGCTGTACCACAGGAAGTTAGCCCACTTTTCCAGATGCAAGGTGAGTATGTATACTTGTTTAATAATGTACAGTTAGAGGTTTAGTTATCATTCCCAGTATAACTACTGGGCACTCATCCATAAAGCAATGAAATACTTCTTTGGCTGCTTTAATTGTGGGTAATATGTTAGCACTTTCTGGTTAATATGCATAGCTTGTCAGCTGTTCAAGTTAGGTAGGATACTGCAGTACTCTGTTAGTATGTGTGCTTGTTAATTACTAGGTGTTGAGCTGTAGTAGTGCAGTCAGAGTGGCTCTCACCAGGTAGCAACATCATATTTTATGTTGCATGATAAAAAGGATGTGGGTTTTATTCCCACATCAGGTGCTTTGATTCCATCTGTTCAGAATAAAGGGGTGGGTGGCAAATTCCAAGAGGACTGTCTTTTGAATGAAACTTTATTGAGGGCCCATCCCTCTGATATTGTTGTAGCTGAAATGATTTTATATGCTTCCATGGCAGTTGCCATACTAAAAGGAGTCATTTCACTGCCAGCTGGCAGAAGTGGTAGGGGAGCTGGTGGACTGGTGCTTTGATGCTTGCATCAGCCACTGGGAAAGACTATTCTCTTGACTTTCACAGACACAACCCTGCCTGCCTCTGGGCACACCATCAGAATCAGAACATGGGCAGATTGGTACTGGGGTCATTCCCTTCCTATCTCCTAGCCTGGTGGGCCCCTCTTTATTGTGTCTATGTCCTCCCCTGTTTGTTCTCTCATCCCTGTCATCATTGTCTTCTCTCAGTTTGTGTGATTTCTCATAATCCAATGTGCTCCCCCTACCTCAGTGTGTTAGCACCTCCCCTATCAGTCTTGTTTATGATCTATGGTTGTACATGTGCCCTTGCTGCCTAGCCTAACCCTCTTTCCATTCCTTCAACTTCCTTAGCTTCCTTCTTCAGCTTACATTCTTTCTATATGGAAAATTTGCACATATCCCAAACAATTACCCTACCTACCCTCCCCCAATCCTTTTCATTCCTAAGCAGTTTCCCTTATAACCCACCCTCTTCTGGCTTCCCGTTTTTCATACCTTCCTATGCTCCTATTTTCAAGGTTTAATCAGGTAAAGAAATAGATGAAACAAGTGCACTTCGCCATTTAAGGGTGATAGTTTCCATTCCTGTCTTACCTGTGTGCATGTGACTATGCAGAAACACTTCAACTCACATACACGTTTCATGTTTCTGCGACTTCATTGTTGCATTGCTTAGCTGCTACTAGGGAATGTGTGCTACCAGCATGGGCTCTGCTTTGTTTGTGAACTGATTTCTTAACTAACTGCTGTGTCCACACATCTCTTTCACTATGTTAATCATTAATGAGTGTGCTGACTGATAAGTCGCAGCTGTTCCAGTATGATACTGGCTGCCATGTTTCTGAATCCCAGGGTATGTTTTGTGTCTTCAGTGTACAAACTGTTACTTTAGCTTTCAGTAAGTAATTTAAATATGCCACACTGTAAACTGTTAATGGCACAACAAGAAAGAGACATTCTTTGATGAAACAATAAGAGTATTGATAAAGAAAATTATACACATTGTACTAAATATGTGTTTTATCATACTTTTGTTGTGAGGATAAATATATGTATGCTTCAATAGTTTTAACAAGTATTGGGGAAACATTTGCTTACTGGGAGAAAAAGTAAAACAATAAACACATGGATGTGACAAAAGGAATAATTCAACAATAATAAAAAATGCATGCCATTCCTGCAGTCAAAACAGCTTCCTGAAAGAGTGGCACTAATGAAAAAAAAATGTAACGATACTGTATCAGTAATAAAACTATTGCACAGGGAACCATGACTGAGATGTAAATACATGGGAATATGCTCTTTATATGAGGGATGGAGATAGTAAAATATACACAATTGCAATGCTTGTTAAAGGAGAGATACTCAAAGTAACAGAAAATTGCTTCTGTAAATTATATCATGGATTACAAAAGGTGCAGCTTTGCTCAGTGACCATGTAAAGAACCCTCCTCATGGGAGAATATGAGAGATGATAGTAGCTGATGGGATATTGTTGAAGGGAGACTTTAATATGGCAAAAGTAAACTGGAACATCTTGACTTCAATCACAGCTAAGAGCAAGAGCAATCTTGTTTCCTTACAAGGTGAAAACCAAAGAGGCCTATCACTTGCAAATACGTGATTAACTGCAAGTTTTCTATAATGCAAAAAAATGAAAAAATGAGCCAACAAGGACCAACATGCTGCGCATATATTAAAACCAATGTTTAATGTAAAAAGATTAATGTTCTCAGGCACAACACCCTTCATCAGATATCTCAAAAACTCCACACATCCATTTAAAAAAACAAAATAGCCAATGAAACTCATTTAAAACAATAATTAGATAGAACAAAGGCTGTCAGCCTTCTCACTCGTAATAACCAATAAAAACACATTATCAGACACACCTCCACAGTTGTCCAATCAGCATGTAAATGCTTACTTATGCCCTTAAGGGCTGGTTTCAGGGGCACGATCCACCCATAAATCAGCAATCCATTCTAATTCAGCCTGTTCCATACGATTGATCAAGTCCCCTCCTCTCATCCATCATAACAAGTTGGACCACCATAAAATGAAAAACACGACCGTTGTTATTATTTGCATGCTGTGCAATCGGGCTATGTTCTGATGCATTCCTAATGTCGCCAATATGCTGCAGGATGCACTCTTTGTGCATCCTGTTAGTTTTTCCTACATAAAAACTACTGCAGGAAGAGCATAGGGCTAGGTATATCACATTCTTACTTTGACAATATGCCTACAACCTAGGCTGCCAAATCATTCCTGTTACTGGATGACAGAAGGATGTTTGCTTATTAATATAAGCACGAGCTTTGCAGCACTTGCAAGGATAAGTACCATGCTTATTGGAGCCACAAAATGGGTGTGGGTTGCAATGTGGATCTTTACATAAAATCTTTTTAAGATAGAAATTATTCTTGAAACCAAAACATGGCTTTTCACCAACAATATCCTTAAGTTCATCATCAGACCTTAAGATTCTCTGAGTGTCTCTAATAATATTACATATTTCCTCATCTCATTATTTTATTTGAGTAGCAGCCTAGGAGGGCCTTCCCCTAAATTATCCTAGGCATCCAGTCCTCTATGAATCAAGTGATTCCTATTGAGCCATGGTTGACCATTCGATTGTCTAAAAGAAACAACCTGTCCCTTCATTGTCTAAGAGAAATAACCTGTCCCTTCAACTCCTCTAGATCATGTGTCTTATACCCACGTGCCTTAAAACAGGAACTTAGCAAATCCAATTCTTGGCTGAAAACATTTTCTTCAGTACATAATCTCAATGTACGTAGCATTTGTCCTTTGATTATATTGGGTAAATATATGTTTCCAGTGCATACTTTCCCTGGCTAACAAGCCATTTCTCCAGCAATCCTTGGTATAAACCTTAGTAGCAAGTCCTCCATCTGGCTTCCTATATATTACTATTCATTAGTATCAAAAAATTCAATCTCAGAGTCCAACACATGTAGTGTAAAGCTTAGAAACATGGGACTTTTTTCCAAATATTCAATGAAGCAGTCTAAGTTGTCCCTGGTGTCATCCCATAGAACAAAAACTTCATCAACAAATCTCTTGTAAAACATGACATGATCTCTCCATGGATTACAACTATTAAAGACCACCTCTTCCTGCAAATGTGCCATTACCAAGTTCACATATGTATTGATGCACAGGGTGCCCATAGCAACACCCCATTGCTTCCAAAAAACTCAGTACCAAATATGAAGATATTCCTTTCCAACACCAGCTGAATAAGCAGAAGACCATAAAGGACATGAGGGGAATCCCATGATCCTTGTTTCATTAAAAGACTCTTAAGCACTCCAATTCCATAGTCATTAGAGATAACCGTGAACAGACTGATGACATCCAATATTACTAGGAGAAAATTGGTTGGTTGGTGGAAAGACCTCATAAATACAGCAAGCTCATGTAAAAAAAATGTGCAGTGTCTCTTAGAACAGTTGGTGCTGATTCCAATACTGATTTCAAGCTTTTTTCAACCCATTGTGAAATGGCCTCAGTAACCCAGCCTCATCCAATGACTATGGGTCTGAGTGTGGGATCAAACCTATCCTTATGAATTTTAGAAAGCCCTCTAATGACTGGGATTGTATGTTGTTCCACTTTGAAAAAATCAAACATCTCCTGAGAAATAATCTGATTGGTCAGTATGTCATTCAGATTTTCCTTAACTTCATTAATGATTTTCCTGACTTCCAAAGCTGATACGATGCAATATGTCCTTTCTTCAGATAGCATTTGTCCCATTTTCTCACTATAATGCCTTGCATCCATAACCACAACAGCACCCCCTTTGTGTGCTGGTCTGAAAACTATCTCATCATTATTAATAATCTCCTTTAAGGCCAGTCTCTCTCCTTGCATTAGATTGTGAAAAGACTTTCTATTACTCTGGGTTAAATATTCAGCAAGCTGATCCTCACATGTCCGTACAAAAACATCCACAACCGGATGAGTAGGTAGATTTTATAGAGTTGGTTTTCTCAAGTCAAGCAACCCTTTAACATTTGTTGGCTGCTTAAACAAAGTTGTAAGAGTCAAGTGATGAGCAAATAATTTTAAGTCAATGAATAAATCATGTAACTTTGGGTGTTCAGCAGGTACAAAACCAAGGCCTCTATTCAACACTCTCCTCTGATCCTCACTTAATAAAACTTTAGAAATATTGTACACTGAATCATTTTCATATTGATATGGTGTTAAGTTGACAACTCCTGATGTTTCTGACTCTGACTGGATGACCTGTTCCTCTTGTTTCTATCCAACTTGGTTGGAACAAGAAAACACAACTATAACTCAAAATAGTAATAGTAGTAAAACCAGCTGTGCAGGGTCCACCCAGACGATTGTATGAGCCAAGTCGGGCAAATACCTTCAGGTAGAATGCAAAGAAACAATCCAAAAATGCACTTAAAAGCACTTAAAAGCACTTAAAAATTCTTCAATTACTCGCTCAACTGTCTTTTCAGACCACAAATTCTTTCAGATAGATTCCTCAAACAAATCCAAATACAGAATAATCAATAACTTTTATTCACTCAAATAAAATAATTTGAGTGAATGAAAGTGCTTTTTTGGATTGTTTCTTTGCGTTCTACCTGAAGGTATTTGCCCGACTTGGCTGGTACGATCGTCTGGGTGGACCCTGCACAGCTGGTTTTACTACTATTACTATTTTATGTTATTCTTTTTCGATCTGTGCAGGTGCCTTTGTTTGCTAGTGGTGCCTTTTATTATGTATTTATCATTTTACAACTATAACTCAGTTCTAGTCTTGAGTTTGGCTCCCAGCCAACTCACATTGGAGCTAGCCATGGTAACATTCTCCATTGATACTCAAGAATGACATTTCTAAGAGCCTTCACCAGGATCAGCATTGCTCCTAGGAACACGTTCTATGGATACCAAGTGGGGCGCAACTGGTGCCACCCCATTTGATCCTAGGCAAGAATCCAACCCCATTTCATTCGGAGTCACTGAGAGTTTGTGGGAATCAGATATATTGATCTCAGCGTTCCTCCATTTATTTTAATCCTTAGTAGGTGCCCAAACAAAGATGTTACCTTTAGAAAAATCTTCATAGTCCCTTTTCAGTTTTTTCATTTTGTTCTGCTGTAGTTTACTGTCATACAGATTCTCCATGTGCAACAAATTATCTAGTCTATTTACAAAAACTTCGCTAGAAAATCTTGATTCCATCTCACCTTGTTTCTTCTCAATATCGGCTGCTAATAACTGTTCATGCAGTGTAAAAAAGTCTGTCAGCAATCGCATATAGGTGTAGCTGGTTTCTATGTTAATCTTTTGCCATTTCACCACAAGATCCCGATAAACATTGTCATAAGTCAGCATTCTCAAATACATAAGCCTCTGGGTATCATTTTTAAATGAAGGCACACCTCCAAATAGAGGCATTGCCATTGCAAACATTTCATCTTGTACATATCATTCTCAAGCCCTCAAAACAATTTATCAAATAGCTCACCATCGATGGCAGTCTCTTGCTCAGTTATATTTCTTCCATGAAGTCTATCCTCAGAAGAGGATTAACATCCTTGCGTACAAGTTGCCTAGTCCAATCCATGAACGATCTGGTAACTGGGGTGGTGGGTCTATAATCCAGCTCATGGAAATCACCATCCACTCCACTCGCACCAGCCATGGTGCTTCCCAGGTACAAAAGATGAAATAGCGACTCAAACAGAAACCCAGAAACTCTGAAGCTCCACAGAAGCACAAAAAGCAAATTAATGAAAAAAATGAGCCAACGAGGACCAACACACTGTGCATATATTAAAACCGACATTTAATGTAAAAAAGTTAGTGCTTTCAGGCTCTTCATCAGATATCTCAAAAACTCCACACATCCATTTAAAAACAAAATAGCCAATGAAATTCATTTAAAATGATAATTAGATACAACAAAGGCTATAATCTTATGTCCGCCTTCTCACTCGTAATAACCAATAAAAACACATTATCAGACACACCTCCACAGTTCTCCAATCAGCATGTAAACAGTCACCTACGCCCTTTAAGGGCTGGTTTCAAAGGACAGTTACCATTTAACCCAGAGGCATGATCCGCCCGTAAATCAGCAATCCATTCCAGTTTAGCAAGTTATGTACAATTGATTTAATTGTTGCATTACTTAGCTGCTACTAGGGAATGTGTGCTTCCAGCACGGGCTCTCCTTTGGTTGGGAACTGATTTCTTAACTAGCTGCTGTGTTCACACATCTCTTTCACTATGTTAATCATTAATGAGTCTGTGCTGACTGATAAGTCGCAGCAGTTCCAGTATGATACTGGCTGCCATATTTCTGAATACCAGGGTATGATTTATGTCTGCAGTGTACAAACTGTTACTTTAGCTTTCAGTAAGTAATTTAAATATGCCACACTGTAAACTGTTCATAGGTTCATCGGTTCATAGATTCATAGGTGTGTACTATTGTAATGGCCCTGGGGCCTTTACAAGGCTAGCCCATAGAAGTGCCCTGGCATTGTGCCACCCATTGTTAGTTCCCAGTGCTTCTATCAAGTAGAGCCACTGGACTGATCCCCGGGGTGAACTTTCTATTACCCATCCACTTATCAAGATTTCGCTTGAAGAGGGCTAGTGAGGTGCTCTGTTTGACATGTATGGGAAGTCTATTCCATAGCATGGGTAGTCTCTGAGTTATGAACCTGTTCCTCCAGCATGTTCTGTTGATTGTGGTAATGAGGCTGAGGTCTGTGGAGCATGTGGTGCAGAAAGATTGGGATGTAGCATTTCTAACAGAGCTGGATCAGACATGGCTTTGTTAGTCAAGCAGAGATCGCCACTTTGTAGATGATATGAGACAGAAAATAGATGGAGTTTTTTGAGTCTGTCCATGTAGGACATTTGTTTAAGGCCTAGGATCCTCTTTGTGAGGTACTTTTATGGCCTCTCCAACTGTTGCAGGTGTCTAGTGAGATACATGCCAAATGGGGCATTATACTCTATAATTGATGTAATGAGGGAAGAGTAGAGAGAAATAATGACCTCCTTCTTCATGGATGCATAACCCTTGGTAATGACATGTACCACATAGAAGGACTTTCTGACCACAGTGGCAATGTGGTGGTTGAAGTAGAGGTTGCTGTCAACCTGTGTCCCCAGATCTCTTATAACGCCTTCAGTGTTCACTGGGCTACCATCGATGTGGTAATTAGCGGGAACTGAGTTTTTCCTAAAGGGGATGACTATGAATTTTTTTGGCATTAAGCTTAAGGCCATGGTTTCAACACCAGTCATTGATCTCAGTAAGGCCTTTCTGTAGGATGTCTGCATCACTTGGGGAACTAATAATGGCTCCTAGTTTACAGTCATCTGCGAATTTGGTCAGCTAGAGCCCCTCCGTGTTGGCTTGGACTTCTGAGAAGTGGATGCCAAACAGCAGATGACCCAGGACTAATCCCTGTGGGACTCCAATCACGACTGATCAGCAGTCTGACTTGGAGTCTGCTACTTTCACACTGTGCTTTCTATCTGTGAGCCAATTTGCAACCCACCTAATGATATAAGGGTTCATGCCTAGTTTTCTGAGTTTATCAGTAATTCCTGAGTGAGGAATGGTATCAAAGGCCTTGGACAGATTGAGGTAGGCTGCATGAACTGCCTTACCTTCATCCACTGCTCTGGTGACTGACTCAAAGAAGTAAACCAGGTTGAGCAGGCATGATCTACCTTTCACAAAACCAAATTTCATGGGATCTAGAGTTTGGAGATTCCCTATATCCTTGTTAATTAGGTCCATGATGATGTGCTCCATAGCCTTACACATTGTCAGGCTAATGAGGCAGTACTTTCCAGGGTCTGTAGTCGCTCCTCCTTCATGGAAAAGGATGACTGTAGCAATGCGCCATTTGGTAGGGACAAAGCCTAAGGTGAGGCTGTGAGTGAACAGAGCACACAGATGTGGTGGCAGTTCACTTTGTACTTCATGTAGAACACAGCCAGGGATATTGTCATGTCCCATGGAAGCTGTATTCTTGGCCTTAGACAATGCAGCTTTAACCTGTGCTGCAGTAATGTTGGGTGCATGGCATTCTTCCGGTATTGAGATTGGTCTTTTAGGGGGGTGAGAGGGGTAAAGTTGGCATTTTATCTGTTTGCCAGTATGTTGGCAATATCTGTTGTCTCAGTATAGGAGGTACCATTGTGCAGTAACTCAGAGCAAATCTGAGTATTGCCATGGAGATTCTTGATATAACTAAAGAAGGCTCTGTGGTTGTTTTTAGTATCTGCTACAATTCTGCCTTTGTAGCTAGGTTTGGAGGTTTTGATGAGGCATCTCAACTTTTTATTGAGGCTAATAAAGGAATTTTTCCAGTCTTGGGACTTCACCTTTTTCTGCAACATCTTCTTCCTTCTGTTCTCAAGTTTATTAATGGCAGGTGACCATCCGACTGGCTTCCTTGTTTGTACAGTGCATTGGTGTATGATTCAGCAGTTATGCATCTATTTTTCATTAGCATGAGTGCCATGAAGTTAGCCACCTCTGTTTTTAGGAGTCCGAAGTCAGCTTTGGAGAAGTTTTTCATGGTGGATACCTTTGTGAGGGGTGTGGGTGAGATGTGGATTTCCATGGTAATTAGTTTCTGGTCAGATCTAACCAGGGAGGAATTAACTACTGATGTAGAGCAATGGTTGCCCATGTTAGTAATAACCAGGTCAAGGATGTTGCTTCCTCTAGTCGGGGTAAGAATGAGCTGGTCCAGGGCATTAGAATTGATGAATTTCAGGAAATGTTGGGCTAGTGCATTGGTGCATGAGTAGTTTTCCCATCTGATGGAGGGGTAGTTGAAGTCACCTAGTATGAGAGTATTGGGTTGGATCTTAATAGTTTCCAGGGTGCTTAGGAATGTGGAGTGAGAGTCTTGGGACATGGTTGGGGAACTATAGCATGCTATGACCTGAATTTCCGTCTTACCCAATGCAAGTTGTACCTGGAGTATCTCAGATGCATTATGCTGGGCTACTAGTCTGGATGTGTGCATATCCTTTATGAATATGGAGACATCACCACCTTTGGAGCTTCGGTCCATGTTCTTGGTCCGAAAGGTGTGGAATGAGTTATAGCCTGGTAGCACAGGGGTGCTTTCTGCTGCTTTAAACCAGGTCTCCGTTACAGCACAAATGTCGATGTTCTCCATTTTGAGGAGTGCTTCGAGCAAGTGCATCTTGAGATTTAGACTTCTAGCATTGAGCAGCATGACCCTCATATTGCATTTATTTATAGCTGTTATGGTGGTAATTTGCTCATTGGAACACAGCCTAAAAAGGCACTATAGGGGTGGCAAGAGCCTTAGCCAGTACCCAGAAACCCAGGGGTGACAGATGCAGGCCATCTCTGGCAAAGCATTTTGGTCTGTCAATCATGTTATCCCAAACAGACAGATACCGGATCCCCTTAGAATGGCACCAGAAACTTTGCCAATTGTTGAAGTCAATCATTTTTTGTTTGCACTGTGGTATAATTCTGGGCGATGGTAGAATGCTGCTCAAGGCTAGGGTCATACCTGCCTGGGCCACATAATCCAAGAGCTCCACCATGTCTCTTTTCATGTAGCCCAGGGAGGTGCATCTCAGGTCATTCACACCCACACGGACAATGACAGAGTCATACTTGCACTTGTTGTGGAGTGCCCTGAGTGTGTGTGTTATGTGTTGGATTCTGACACCTGATAGGCAGCTGACTGTTACCTTCTCCTTATTCAACCTAGTGAGTGGGACATCAGTGTGCCTCACTATTGAGTCACCTATGATTATTGCATTGGGGGAACTGTTTTGCCTTAGGGGCTTAGGTTGAGGGGTATACTATGTAGGTGAGCTATGTGTCTTGTGGTTTGTGCTGTGTTTTGGTGGTCGAGTGCATTTCTGCCTTGGAGGTCTCTGCTGTTTGGGTAGATTTCTGTTGAGAGCCTCTGCGAAGGTGGGTGTGTGGTTTGTGTTTTTATGTGAGGGCGGTGATGGTGGGTGTTCTGGAGGGCTATGATGGTGGGTGTTCTAGAGGGCTATGTGTTCCATGTGGTGTGGTGCAGGTGTTGACCTTCTCCTCTTGACCAGCTATTCCAGTCTTAGCTGGAGAGTGCATGGCTTCCAATTTGGAGATATAGGTGCATCTCTCACAAGTCTGAGTGTTGGGAGGTAAGAGGAGAGGGTTGCTGTGTACATGAGGCAGTTGCTACACTGCCTCAGAATGTCCTAGTTCACCAGGTTAATAGGAGAAAGCACAGGAAACTGACCTTTAGACATGCTGGGAGGGATGGTTATCATTACTAAGTACTGGAGCTGTCTCCTTATATGACGTCTAGTGCTGATATCACTTGTGTGCTCAAATAATTGCTACAAAAAGCCTGATGAAGTGCTTTCAAATAAACTAATTAAAGTGCGAGAGAGAAAAGAAAGCTGAAAGATATAAACAAAACTGCCCAAACGGCCAATAAAGCTACAATTTCAGAGCCGGAAACCACTCCTCTTCTGGTAAAGATATTCTTTGATGAAACAATAAGACTATTAATAAAGAAAAGAATACACATTGTTCTAGATACATGTTTTATCATACTTTTGTTGTTAGGATAAATATATGTAAGCTCCAATAGTTTTAACAAGTACTGGAGAAACATCTGCTTACTGGGGGAAAAAAGTAAAACAATAAACACATGGATGTGACAAAAGGAATAATTCAACAATAACAAAAAATGCATGCCATTCCTGCAGTCTAAACAGCTTCCTGAAAGAGTGGCACTAATGAAAATAAAATGTAACGATACTGTATCAGTAATAAAACTATTGCACAGGGAACCATGACTGAGATGTAAATACATGGGAATATGCAGTTTATATGAGGGAAGGAGATAGTAAAATATACACAATTGCAATGCTTGTTAAAGGGGAGATGCTCAAAGTAACAGGAGATTGCTGCTGTAAATTACACCATGGACTACAAAAGGTGTAGCACTTTGCTCAATGACCGCATAAAGAATCCTCCTTATGGGAGAATATGAGAGATGATAGTGGCTGATGGGATATTGTTGAAGGGAGACTTTAATATGGCAAAAGTAAACTGGAACATCTTGGCTTCAATCACAGCTAAGAGCAAGATCAATCTTGTTTCCTTACAAGGTGAAAACCAAAGAGGTCTAACACTTATGAATAGTGATTAACTGCAAGTTTTGTATAATGTGGTCATGAATGGCCTACTAGTGTGTAAATACTTTGAATAAACAGTGAATCTCAACATCAACTGAACTGTGGAGTCGATCCACCACAAGGTAAGGATTCTTTATTTTAGCAAAGTATCTTTTAATGAAATGGGCAGTCTCTCCAAAGACCTTTAATAGACCACCCATGAATGTAATGAGGTGCAACAAGACTTTGTGCGACATTAATATACAAATTGTACAGACAAAAGTGCTAGTTCTTAATGGTGTAGCTTTAAATTTTTGTACAAAAATATATAATTTTTAAAACATGCAAGAAAAGGTAAAGAATTAGAGAAAGTTACACAAATTAATACACAAAAAAGTTTGTAGAATTATCAGAAAAGGAAATGTCAAAACCGAAGAAAACTATCCAGTTTCATCAAGTATAACAATAAAACCAATCACAGATCATCATCTTCTTTTGGCTGCTCCTGTCAGGGGTCGCCACAGTGGATCACCTGTTTCCATTTCTTCCTGTCCTCTGCATCTTGCTCTGTCACACCAACCACCTGCATGTCCTCTCTCACCACATCCATAAACCTTATCTTAGGCCTCCCTCTTTTCCTGTTACCTGGTAGCTTCATCCTTAGCATCCATTTCCCAATATACTCCGCATCCCTCCTCAGCACATGTCCAAACCAATGTAATCTTGCCTCTCTGGCTTTGTCTCCAAACCTTCCAACCTGGGCTGACCCTCTAATATACTTATTCCTAATCCTGTCCACCCTCGTCACACCCAGTGCAAATCTTAACATCTTTAACTCTGCAACATCCAGCTCAAACTCCTGCCTTTTTGTCAATGCCACTGTCTCCAACCCATATAACATAGCTGGTCTCACTACCGTCTTGTAGACCTTCACTTTCACTCTTACAGACACTCGTCTGTCACAAATCACTCCTGACACTCTTCTCCACCCACTCCATCCTGCCTGTACTCTCCTCTCTTCCACACTCACCGTTACTCTGAACTATTGACCCAAAGTATTTAACCTCATCCACCTTCGCCACCTCTACTCCTTGCATCCTCACCATTCTTCTATCCTCCCTCTCATTCACACACATATATTTGGTCTTAGTCCTGCTGACCTTCATTCCTCTTCTCTCTAGAGCATATCTCCATCTCTCCAGGGTCTCCACCACCTGTTCCCTACTCTCACTACAGATCACAATGTCATCTGCAAACATCATAGTCCACGGGGACTCCTATCTGATCTTGTCTGTCAACCTGTCCATCACCATTGCAAATAAGAAAGGGCTCAGAGCTGATCCTTGATGTAACCCCACCTCCACCTTAAACGTATCCGTCACTCCCACCGCAGACCTCACCACTGTCACAACTCCTCTCTAGGCACCCTGTCATATGCTTTCTCTAAGTCTACAAAAACACAATGCAACTCCTTCTGACATTCTCTGTACTTGTCCATCAACACTCTCAGAGCAAACATCGCATCTGTAGTGCTCTTTCCCAGCATGAAACCATACTGCTGTTCACTAATCATCACGTCCCTTCTTAACCTAGCTTCCACTACTCTTTCCCATAATGTCATGCTGTGACTGATCAATTTAATCCCTCTGTAGTTACTACAGCTCTGCACATCACCCTTATTCTTAAAAATCGGTACCAAAACATTTTTTCTCCATTCCTCAGGCATCCTCTCACTTTCCAAGATTTCATTAAACAATCTGGTTAAAAACACCACTGCCATTTCACCTTAACACCTCCATGCTTCCACAGGTATGTCATCTGGACCAACAGCCTTTCCATTCTTCATTCTCTTCATAGCTATCCTTACTTCCTTCTTGCTAATCCATTGTACTTCATGATTCACTATCCCTACATCATCCAACCTTCTGTCACTGTCATTCTCTTCATTCATCAACCCCTCAAAGTACTCTTTCCATCTCCTCAACACACTCCCCTCACTTGTGAGTATGTTTCCCTCATTATCCTTTATCACCTTTACCTGCTGCACATCTTTCCTAGCTCGGTCCCTCTGTCTAGCCAGTCGGTACAGGTCCTTTTCTCCCTCCTTAGTATCCAACCTTTCATACAACTCTTCATATGCCTTATCCTTAGCCTTCGCCACCTCTCTCTTTGCCATGCACCTCATCTCCTTATACTCCTGTCTACTTTCTTCATCTCTCTGACAATACCACTTCTTCTTTGCCAACCTCTTTGCCTGTATACTCTTCTGTACTTCCTCATTCCACCACCATGTCTCCTTGTCATCCTTCCTCTGTCCCAATCACAGAAAACCAATCACAGATACATAATGGAAAAAGGAAAGACAAAGACAGAGAAGACTAGTTAAATTGTATGACCCACTGAAACTCATACATATGCAAATCACCATAAATAGGGTATCGTACAATATCCTTGCAACATATAGGCCCCCCTCTATGTCCCATGAAACCCATACTACCTATCTCAATGTACTAGAGTCCCTCACCATTCAACCCAATATGATATTCATGAGGATTCTCAACTACCCCTCTATAAATTGGGAATCCTACACCACTTCTAATGCACAAGCCCTGCAATTCTCAGACTTTGTTAATATCAACATCCTGGAACAGTTGGTTCATTCTCCTACCAGGGGTACAAACATCCTTGACCTTGTACTCATGACCATGGGGGGGCTAATGTTCCTCACCCAATGTAATATCTTCACTCATCAGATCTGATCATAAGACAGTATTACTTGAAATAAAAATTAAATCTAGGATCCAGTAAAACCAAAAACCTTTAGGAACTTTTCCAAGCCTAGACTCTCTCTAAGCAACACCTTGGCTAAATTCCAAGCACTCCCAAACCCAGTAAACACCCTTGGAAACACTGAACTATTTACAAAATCTCTGTACAGCCATACTAATAGCTGTATAGAGCAAGCTGTGCCCAGTTGTATTAAGAATAAGACAAACTCAAAAGACAAGCCACCCTGGTGGAGTCACAATATCAATCTGTTATACAACAAAACAAAACATTTTGGCCAAGAGTAGGTGCAACAAAGCCATACATAGTAAAAGTCCCCTGACCAATCTAAAGAGGCAGCTAAGAGGGTTAATTAATACCTCAAAGGCTAAATTTGAAGAAAAAATATCTTCTCAGGCAAAGGACAACCATGAAGCTTTCTACAGCTATGTCTGTAACCTCAGGGGAAATATACAACAATGTGCATAAGTTATTGCAAATGACATTACCCACTGCCAACCTTTTGGGTGACAGGTTCAGCTCAAATATCTCTCCCCACTCCCCCAGATTGTCCAAATGAAATACCACATAATACAATCCCCCAACCATTACTAGGGCACAGGTCATCAATGCACTTCCCAAGGCCAAAACATTGCTTCAATGGGCCTGATAACATCCCTGGATGATTAATAAATAGCATGAAACATGTTCCTTACCCTCTGGTCCACATGAATCACTTTTCAACTAGAACCTTCAGTCAGGTTTTGTGCCCAAGGAGTGGAAGATGAATACAGTCATTCCCCTGCACATAGGAGGTCCAACTACTGATCTGGGTAACTACAAGCCCATAAGTCTTACCAGTCTCATATGTAAGGCCATGGAAAGATTCATCATGGACATGATAAATGAGAACATAGGTAACCTGCAAATGCTCATCCCATCACAGTTCATTTTTGTTAAAGGAAGGTCATGCCTATTAAATCTGGTTATCTTTTTCGAAAGGGTCACCAAAGCATTGGATGAAGGTAAGACTATGCACACAGCTTACCTCAACCTGGCCAAGGCTTTTGATACAATAGCCCACTCAGGCATTATAGACAAACTCACTAATTTACGTATAAACCCTTTTATCACCCACTGGACACTTAGCTGGCTCACTGATAGGTCCCAGGATGCCAAAATAGCTGAGGCCACCTTGATCAAGAGGCTAGTCATTAGCGCATTACCCCAGGGCTCTGTACTGGGCTCACTTCTTTTTGGCATCTATTTCTCTGAAATGGAAGGAAATGTTGATGGTTTATGGCTGACTAAGTTTGCAGATGATTGCAAACTGGGGGTTATCATCGACTCCCCTGCAGATGCTAGCATTCCTCAAGAAGGTCTATTTCTGACTAACAAACGGTGTCAAAGCCATGGTCTTAAACTCAATGCTAAGAAATGCATAATTGTATCCTTTGGGATGTCAACCATCCTGGCTAATTACCATGTTGATAACACACCCCTAAGAGTAGACCCAGTAGTCAGAGATCTGGGTACTCACATAGACAGTAGCCTTATCTCTAGTCACCATGTGGAGACAGTGGTGAGGAAATCCTTTTATGTTGCACAACGTATAAGTAAGGGCAAGGCATCTAGGTCCAAAGAGATCATTATTCCACTGTACTCTGCCCCTATCAGACCAATCATTGAGTACAATATTCCCATTGGTGTATACCTGACCAGGCATTTGCAGAAACTAGAACAACCTCAAAGGCTCCTTACAAAAAGAATACAGGCCATATCAAACCTACTGTATGCAGAGCACCTTAAAACCCCTTCCCTCTATTCAGTTTCCTATAGATTGCTGAGGGATATCTATGCCTGGCCTAAAATGGAATTATAAACCCCACACTTATGAATCTCCCACATATTCATAAGTCAAAGAGGACACAAATACAAAGTCTAGGGACCTGAATTTTGCCTGTGACCTAAACAGAACATGCTGGAGAGACAAATATGTGTCACAGAGACTGTTCCTTCTATAGAACAGGCTTTCCATTCATGTGGAGCTGAGTTCATCTATTACCCAGTTTAAGCACAGCTTAGACAAGTGGATAGAGAATAGGAAATTTACACTGGGGCCTGGCACCTATGTCCCTTATGGAGAGAGGTAGCTTATAAATGCCTGGCCCTCAATGTCCTGTTTGAATTTAGGACATCATTCTTTCAGGAAAACTTGGCTAGGTTTAGAAAAGCCCCCTGGTCATTAGACTAGTTAGCAGTCTATGAATCTATTAGATATTCACCAAAATCGATTAGTGATTAGGTAGAAAATGAAAAAAAGAACGGTGCACTAAATTCATCATCTTGCCTAATATTTATGAAACAAGAGGATAATTTGCAAAATAAATTTTGTATTACTGTTGATTAAGGGTTTGCACAAACTCTTTTTACTGAAAAAAGAACTCTAAAACATATGCTGAAGGCAATAGCGTCTGATAACACTGATATTAGAATTCTTAATTTAAAACATGGAGAAAAAGCAACATTGGAAACTAAATATTTGATATGTGTATGTGTTTTGTACAGGAAGGATGAAATTGTTGAATAACTTCTGGGGAAAAAAAAACACCTCCAAGTGATTAGTGGAGTTTTATTATTTATTTATTTATTTATTTTACATTTGTTTACCAGGAAAATCCGACTGGACATGTCCATTTTCAGCAGAGGCCCGGGGAGAAAAGCTCCACAGTTACCAAACAATAATATATGTGACATTTACAGAGTACAGCTATTAATACAGTAATAGTACATTTGTACAAGAAAACTGTGATTTCATATGTAAACCACTGTAATGAATATGTCATTTTACACCATAAACAGTAAAGATAACACACAGCAGAGTATACACCATAGTAGTGGAGTTAGGTATAGATAGTATTCAGACAGCAGCTTATTTACAATAGAGTGGGTTTAGAAGTAATTAGGCAGTAGTAGATGTAGAATGTGATACATGGCTGACAGTGGTAACTTGACAGATATAAGTCAGCTGTGGTATGATAAACTTGGTAGGTGGGGATAGGGTTATGAGCAATATTAACTTGTTTTTATTGAAATGTTTGTGTTATTTCCATGAAGCTTTTTTGTGGACTTTTAGTAGAAGATATCTTCCATGGCTTTGTGTAGTAGATGTGTGTAGTAATAAATTCCACTGTTTAGGGGGATTCAGAAAGATTCTTTCTGCCCATGCTCTGATTCAGAGATAAGGTAATGCCATACAGAGGAACACCTTATTAGCAGCTAATTACCACGTCTCTGAATATAATACTGCACTGTTAGACCTGACCGCATTAGTATTCTCGCTACTAGTCCACATGTTGTCATATTATAGGCACCAACCAACACACACACACACACACACACACACACACACACACACACACACACACACACACACACACACACACACACACACACACATGCACATACACACATGCACACAGACATATTAATATCTTTGCCGCTCAGCTATACTTACCTATAGTCATGGTACAGGCAGAGACCAGTCCCATAGGGAAGAATGGGTTTCATACTTGTGGAAAAAAATATCTCAACAGAGTTAATCTGGAGCCACTGCCATTTCCAGGGGAGACTAGATGCTTAATCAACATTAACTTCTCCCCTGAACTGTTGAATTTACATGAGGTTCTCCAACCAGATAGCTCTCCACACTATGGCCACTACCAGCAGAAAAACATAGTGGAGAGTGGTCTTTGAATTACAAAAGCTTGGTACAATGTGGAAACATCTGTGGTTAGGATTTCCTCATTATGGTAAGCTGTTCTGAATCCTAGGATGGGCATTTTGTTGGCAGCATAAAGGATGATAATGAAATAACATGAAAGAAAGTACAGAAAAGATGGGAAATACTGGTTCACTTATTAATTTTGAAATACCAAAATCCCAAAGTTCAGAATTTCGAATTCAGAGTCTCGAGATCTTAGAATCTCGAAATCAAGAACTTCCCCAAAAAAGCAGTCAACACATCACAAAACATGTTTTTACAGGGGAGCAAGAACCCCTGCATCCCCCACATGGGGGGCTGCACCCACCACACCCCCTGCTACTTAAATATATCAACTCTGAGATCACACTACAGTGAGGAAAAGGGAAATCTCCCATTCCGTGCTGTATGCCGATCTCAGTTTAGGATTTCGAAGTTTTAAAACTTCGATCATATGATCTTTGATCATATGAATTTCGAAGTTTTAAGCTTTGAAATTCTGTAGGGGACCCGGAAATGGAAATACATAACAATATGACAGCAGCAGCTAAAAACAATGCAGTTTAAGTTAAAAGCAAAATAAAAATGATGAAAATAATAATAATAATAGTAGTAATAGTAGTAAAATAATGCATTTGGAAAGAAACCCACAGATAATAAACAAAATAAACACATGACAAAAGTAAAAAGTAACATTAAATAATTGTATCAGATCCATTTCAGTCCATATCAGTCCATCAATGACCAGTTTATCAAAAAGCAAATCAGCTGCAAACAATGCAACTGTCTCACTTTTCAGAACAAAATATTTTACTGTGGCAAGGAGTAATGGAGTCAGGGTTACCATACCACTGATGTAGAAATCTGCGCATCCATACTTAACACAATCAACTGTGAGGTTGTTGCACTACAGTAGTAAGGTCAGAAACCCAGCATTAGTGATCTCTGATGAATACACGTCATGAAAGTGTCATTATTTAAGCACTGCAGGTAACATACCAATTAAGTCACATAACTTTATGAGTAATAAACTAACTCACTTATATGACAACTTATTTTAGTGTTATATGATACTGCATTTATCTTGTTTTACTAATGATGTATGTGTATTTTCTATGTGTATTAATATTTGTATTATTTATTTTTATTTATTTTACATTTGTTTTTATTTGTTTTGTATTAATCTATATATTTACAGAATATTGTAATAGGATGTCAGTTTTTACCTACTTACATGTATCTTTTTTTCATATATTTAAGGAGCATTTTGTTCTGGGCCTCTGCTGAAAACAGATAAAACTATCTGTTCAGACTTTCCTGCAAACAAATGTCAGTAAATCAATAAATAAATAACTTTACCATAAGTAGGTAGTGTGATGAACCACAAAGAAGATTGGTAGAATGCTGAGATGAATGACAAGAAACCTCACTAAATGTAAAAGCATTAGCCATAGTTTTTATATACATGGCAAAAGACCATTTCTAAACTTTGTATGCAGTTGTAGAATCTTATCTTAGCAAGTAGTTATAAAGGATAGAGCCAGCTCAGACAGGGGAGCACCAATAATTCATCATCTGTATCACAAGCCACATAAAAAGAGAAACTAGAAGAGATTGTGGTGAAGAGTTGTGAGGAAACAAGGTCAATGGTAAAAGTGACATTAGACTTTAGCCAATTGAAGGGAATGCATGATGTCCAAATAACTACCATCTACCAAAAAAGAAATAACTAATTAAAACAGGCCACAGGCTGAAAATGCTCAAGGGTAGTTAAAGGGGAGTATGTTGAAGTACTTTTTTTCACAGAATATTCTTTCTATGATGGGAATAACCTTCATAAACAGATGACTAGGTAACAGTGATTGCATTCAGGAATGTATGAAACAAACATAAAAATCTACTTACAAATACTGGGTAAGAAAGAAATAAACACTTAGAAAAGTATGATTTGATACAAGCAAATGTAAGAACAACAAGCACAGCCTCACATTTAGGCAAAACTTCAAATAAACAAAAATGTCCGGAAAAAACATTACCTAACCCACCTCAAATCTGAAAAACTTTAGACACAAGTGGTTCAAGTTCCTGTATGTTTGTGCTTTGTCTGTCTGAATGATATTCTTGTGTATATTTGAACGGTGCTGTGCCTGCTGAGATGCAATGCTAAATGCAGTATACATATATCATACAGGTAAGTCTATGTGCCGGGGATTTGTGAATGTGCAACAAGAAATTTAACTGGGCTGATGCTGTGTGCGTTAATTTTAGCAAATTCTTAATAATCACCGTCCCATTTCTATTGTAGTTCTGGCAGCTTCAGGGCTAAATATATGTTAGGGACTGTGGGGAGTAATCCCACGTGATGGAAGGTGCAGTGAACAGGGCTTCACCTTTATATAAAAATGTGTGCGAGTCTAGCTGTGTGTTTATTAATGTGGGAGTGTGTGTGTGTGTGTGTGTGTGTGTGTGTGTGTGTGTGTGTGTGTGTGTGTGTGTGTGTGTGTGTGTGTGTGTGAGTGTATGTGCGTGTGCGTGTGTGTGTATGTGCCTGTGTGTGTATGTGTGTGTGTGTGTGTGTGTGTGTGTGTGTGTGTGTGTGTGTGTGTGTGTGTGTGTGTGTGTGTGTGTGTCTGTGTGTGCTTTATTGTTAGTGTATGCGATTGTAGATGTGGTAGATAACATGCTGCATGTGTGAAATCTGTCAAGGGGAAGGGCATTTATGATGTTAAGACTAAAAAATAGTAAGCCATCCTTGCAAAAGTATATTTGAAAACAAAAGTCTACTTTTGATGCAGAGATCATTTAAAAATATGAGAACCATTAATAAAAAGGGTTAAGTTTTCATGCTCTTTTTTGAAGTCCACAATAGTAATCAAATACTAATGAGTTGGGTATTGACTATTTTTGAATAGTATTTAATTTCTAGAAGATTAGTGGACATCGAGGTTTAAAAGGAATATATGTATTTTTTATGTGATTGCAAATGTACATTATTCATTTACATTTGCAATCACTTTAGCTTGGTCTTTGTCACTGCTGATGATCTTGGGTCCTGGTAGCTTTGTCAAAGGGTTCTTTGGTTGACATCTGTTTAAACAATACAATTTGGTTGACTAAAAAGATGGTTGACAAGTGTATAAGATTGACAACCCCTAAGTTGGAGAATATACACTTTTCCCTGGGGACTGTGGGATCTCAGAGTTAGAATATATACTTAATGGGGTACAGGGGTGCTTGTATCCCTGCAAAAAACAATGCTTTCTTTGTGTTTTTGTTTTTATGTTTTGCATGCTCCAAGGTTAATTTGCGGCTCATGAATAGTAGCATGTCAACATGCATAATGTCAATCAATTTGTTTTGACATTATGCATGTCGACAAAAATGGTATTCAATCAATTTATGTAATTCCATATATGTACCATAAAACATTTATTGATTCATATACATAATTTACTATTCATTTGTTCATATAATCCACATGTGGTTAAAACTAGAACAGCCAAACATTCATTATCATGATAGCTGCAGAGAAAAAAATGTAAATACATAGAAAATATGGAATCCATAAAATGATTTTTGCTGAAAGCATATGATGAGAATTTGAGAACTTTTAAGTGATTTTGCAGGTTAATAAATGAAAACATGCATATTTTGGGTGGGCCACAAAGCCCTTGCTTGAAGGCAGAATCTGTGCTTCTTTGTATGTATATCACATCTATCATAATCACTCAGTAAGCAGTTCCTGGTCTTTATTCCCACCTAAATTTTAGCTTGCCTGCTCCTACCTAAACACAAAGCTGTAGCATACTTACTTTTATCCTACCCTTTTACCCTAGATTCTCAGTTTTGAGCTGCTCTCATCCTGTGATGGATAAGAAGAAAAGTGGGGACAGTTTTGTTATACTTGTTTATGCATATTTTGCAGTATGTTCTATTGATAATAACACTGGCATCTGTTTGCTGTTGTTTTGTGTCCTGTTGTAACGAATGTGTTATCATTATGTCATTCAGTGTGATTCACCTGGTTCTTGTATTGTAAAAAAAGACTTTTTATGTCTTGAATTCTCTTTTTAGTTTTCATTATAACAAAACTTCCAAAGGCCAGAGAGTGAAGTTATGCGAGGGGCTTATCATAATGTAGGATCTGTGAGAACATGGGGTGGCTAAGGGACTGCTCTCATTTGTTCTATTGATGCAAGAAACACTCCACACATTACCCCTTAGGTTAAATAAATCTCCATCCTCCTTATTGTAGTACACTTAGTACAAGCCTACATCTCTACTTCCTTTAGGAAGCAGCTTGCCTGAGTCTTGCAAGAGCCAAAAAAGAAAGACTTGAACCCTCTGAAGGGATGAACACACTGTACAGAAATCTGCAACAACAGTATATTTTTAATGATCTAGCATGATTGACCGTACACTAGATAACCCATATATCTGATCTGAAATGATGTGGCTGTAGGAATACTAGAGCAGGGGTCTAAGTATGACAAAAATCCTGGGAGAAGAGCATTCCTATGGCATGACACTCTCACAAGCTGCTAGTCCTAAAGACAATTGTGGACTTTGAGGTAAGGTCAAGTCTGTAATGTACTGTAGGCCATGTAGCAGCTGCATTTATACTGTTCAGCAAAACATTTCAAGAATGCTATGAACATATCCACTGCCATTGTACAGTGGCCTTTCAGATGATCTGGGAGAGTCCTGACATACTTATTAATGTAAAAATCATGTAGCTGACAAGTAAGAGACATTTTGCCCTGTGTAAATTTGGAAAAAGGAGTAGTGATTTTTCCTAATGGTAGTAATTTTCTTGGCATATTAATGCAGCTGTCAGTGAACATTTGTGATATAGAGACAATGTTCAGTTTGATTCATGGATCACAAAGTCAGCCCTCCTGGAACAACACACCAGCAACTCAAATAAATCCTTGTAGTAAATGGCCGCAAAACAATTTGGGAGCAGTAAAAACACTTTTTATTAAACCAAAATAACAAAGAGATAACTGCTTTCATCAAGAATCTTCTCAACTTCATCAGATAAGAGCAAATCCAGAAAAACACTCAAGTACATTCTGCAAGAGCATTAATTAAGTAATAAGCCAATGCCATCACACTGACTAAAAAGGACCTCCCTGAACTCATAAATATTCATGAAATGCAATCATAAAAGTATTCTTAAAAAGACACACCCGGGATTCATGAAGCTCGGCGCAAGGACGGCGTTAGCCTTGCACCGACCATGCGGCATAGAGATGGCGCAGCAGCACCACATGCATATTAATGAAGGCGCACTGCCATAACGGCCATGTGCATAGGAAATGTGCGCGAGTGCAGGGGGCATGTCCAAATGCTGCACGGAGGCGTGAACATCTCGGCTGCATACGCCAACCTAAAATGCTGACTAGTACAGCCTGCCTGTAATAGTAATCACTCCTGTCAGTGTCCGTGGATACTGAAATGTATGCAAAGCATACAAGACAGTTTTGTGAACACCAAAATAAAAAATAAACACAAAGGCACGTAGCTGAATATTGAGTCCCCGTCCCTCGAACAAATGATATTTAAAACCCTGTGCCTGTATTCCATTGTAGTGTCGATAGTTATACCAAGTGTAAGTAAAATGCATCGTGTTAGCGTGCCATCAATTGCTAAGCCTAGCCCAGTGGTTAGGGTTACCACCTGTCCGACATTGTGAGGGGCAGTCCCCCTCTAGGCAGTTGTGTCCATACCAAAACCATTATAAATGTCAAATGTCCTGCGATTGTAGGACATAATTATGTCCCATATTTTATGTAATAGCCCCATACAATACTTATTTCTGTATATAAAATACCTAAATGTTACAAGAAACAGAATAAGCAAGTAAATGAAACAGAATAAACAACTAAACCGCTACAACAATAAAAGCTTATATTTAGGCATAAAACTAAAGTACTATCTTTTGTATTGACCATGGGTATGTGTTGGCCTGTAAACTCTGATGTGTGTCCAAAATATGTCCCATCCTGGTCATATGAAAAGGTGGCAACCCTACCAATGGTCAGAGCATTCACCCAATATCTGCCCATTCGTGGTCCAAGTAGTCCTTGTCAGGACGGCCCATAGATGAACGGGTATTACCCAGGTCTACCTGCCATGTCATGAAAGATAAGTATTTGCGTGTACCTATGTGCGTGAAGTACAGCATGTGGATGATCAGAAATGCTAGGGTACTCCTCACAACCATATTGATACCAGAGATATGTAGTGTATACAATGTGTTCTGTTGACTGTGCCATGGGCCATCAACCAGAGAAAGGATGGATGGTGTCTGTGGAATATGGGGGTGGGGGGTGACGGGTAATGTAATAATTTGCCAAGGGGAGACTGGGTTGGATGCACAATATGTGAACTGGAGGTGTACGAGGGAGCAGTGGGTGAATCAGGAAGATAACCAAAGAAGAAATATTCACATCCACAATACAATCCCACAAACATATGAACATTAAAAAGTGCAATACACATGTACAGAAACGTTACCGGCACATACCTACATAATGGTCTGGCCTGAACTGAGCCATCCAACCCCAACACACCTGGATATATAATTGAATACTCATCAACCCCTCCACAGCACACCACCCCCCTTCCTGAACGTCCACCAAAACCACCCATACTCAGGCTGCTAGATAGGTGCAGCAATATCTGCACATAGTGACCCCTACTCATATCTAGTAGGCAGTCTCACCCTAGACAGTCTCAGGATTGCAAACTAGGTATCCCTTGCATGTATAACCCTACCTTATTTTCGTAAAGTCAAAGGAATCGAGGTCATTGGTCCACACAATTTTTGGATATCCCTCATGGGATAAGTATCTGTTCTAAGCATTAGACTTGGGGTCACGACACGATGTCCAGTCCTGTAGATATCTGGACACAAGTTGTATGAGCAGTAGTTCTCCACAAGACTGCTCAGCCTCCAGCCAGTCCTACAGAACCTATGACCTGGGATTAAACACCTGACTGTGATGCACATGTCCCCACATGCATTATCGGGAATATATACCTTACACATTCGCATAGTGGCAGTCGGATATAGGGTGATTAAGGCACTTTAAAGCAAATGTAAGTAGGGTTACCACCTGTCCCACTGTACGAGGGACAGTCTTTTTTTGGGCAGTTGTGTCCTGAACAAAAATAATGCAATGGCAAATGTCCTGTGACTGTAGGAAATACTTATGTCCCATATTTAATGTAACAGTTGTATAAAACAGTTATTTCTTTAAGTAAAATACTTAAATGTTACAAGAAACAGAATAAGCAACTAAACTGCTACAAGAATAAGCTTTCATTTAAGCAAATAAGTAAAGTTCTAACCTTTGTACTGACCATGGGTATGTGTCGGCCTGTAAAATCTGATGTGTGTAACGAAAATGCCCCATTTTGGCCATTTGAAAAGGTGGCAACCCTAGACGTAAGTGGGTATGCAAGCGTGTATGCGCGACGGTAAGTGGCGGTGATTCAACGGTATGGGAAATGTAAATAAGCATGTAGGTCTATATGCATGTGTATGTACAGACCGATATATATATATATATATATATATATATATATATATATATATATATATATATATATATATATATACATATATATATATACACACACACACACACACACATATATATATATATTTATATATATATATATATATATATATATATATATATATATATATATATTTATATATTTATATATATATATATATATATATATTTATATATATATATATATATATATATATAAATATGTAGATATGAAGATGAACATGTTCACAATATAGCAGTCATAACGAATGTGAAAAGAAA